>NW_011494849.1:1105206-1113924 GCF_000754665.1 Bison bison bison
TTTTTTTTTTTTTGCATAGACATATTTAACTTTAATATATGTACATGTTCAATATAGTATAAATTACAAATTTCATTCTCTGAGGAAGTTACAGTGATGATTACATGTCTCATTTTGCTATTTCCAGACATACTTAAATACTATTTCTTTTTCTTATAAAATGTAATAAAAATTATCTTTCCCTGTGTTACTATTATTATTTTATTTTATTTTATTATTTTTTTTTTTTTACAGATCTGATAAAGCACAGTCACTACTACATATCATAAAGCAGGTACAAGATATTTTACATTCACAGAGGTATGATACAGTACTGTCCTACATCTATAATACCATCTTTCTAAATTCCATATACATGCGTTAGTATACTGTATTTATGTTTTTCCTTCTGGCTTACTTCACTCTGTATAATAGTCTCCAGTTTCATCCACCTCATTAGAACTGATTCAAATGTATTCTTTTTAATGGCTGAGTAATACTCCATTGTGTATATGTACCACAGCTTTCTTATCCATTCATCTGCTGATGGACATCTAGGTTGCTTCCATGTCCTGGCTATTATAAACAGTGCTGCGATGAACATTGGGGTACACGTGTCTCTTTCCCTTCTGGTTTCCTCAGTGCATTTTGAATTTTAAGACATTCCTTTCTTTCATTAACAGACTGCTAGTGACTATATAACATCCAGCTGAAGACTAGCAGGGGGGTATTCTTTCTGCCCCCTTCTGGTGCCTATGTCAGAAGCTTTCTCTATCTCCTTTATACTTTAATAAAACTTTATTACACAAAAGCTCTGAGCGATCAAGCCTCGTCTCTGGCCCCGGATTGAATTCTTCTCCTCCGGGGGCCAAGAATCCCGGTGTATTCACATGATTCAACAACAACCTTTCAGACCCTGTACCTGGGGTCACATATCCAGTCTCCAGGGTGACGACTCCCTAACACTGCACCTGAGTTCACGTATTCAAAGTCTCCTATGTGACCCCATCCAGACCCTGCACCTCGGTTGACAGGTCCACAGTATCCAGGGTGACACCCCTCTCAGACCTGCACCTTGGTTCACAGTCCACAGTATCCAGGTTGACCCCTCCCAGACCCTGCACCTGGGGTCATATGTTCACAGTCTCCATTGTGACACCACCCTGCCAGACCCTGCACCTGATCTCCACATGTCTACAGTCTCCAAGGTGACAATCTTCCCCAGATTGTATACTTGGTGTCACACGTCCACATTTTCCAGGGTGACCCAACCTCACTGACCCTGGTCTGGGGTATCAGGACCACAGTCTTGAGGTAATCTAACCTTACAGACCATGCCCCTAGGTTCTCTTGACCATGGTCTCCAGGGTAAACCCCTCCCAGAATCTGCACTTGAGGTAACATATTCACAGTCTCCAGGGTGACCTCATCTCACTGACCATGTATCTGGGATCATATGTCCACAATCTCCTGGATGAGACCCTCCCCATAACCTGCACCTTGGGTCACACATCCACAATCTCCAGGATTACCCCACCCCCCAGACTCTGCACCTGGGTTGGTATGTCTACAAGCTCCAAAGTGTCCCCTCCCCAGACCTTGGGCCTGGGATCACATGTTCACAGTCTCCAGTGTGACTCCACCTCCTCAACCCTGTACCTGGGGTCAAATGTCCGTAGTTTCCAGGGTGATCCCAGCTCTCAGACTCTGTATCTGGGTTCTCACATCTACAGTCTCAAGGTCACAAGTACATAATGTTCAGGGTTACCCCCTCAAAGACTATATACATACTGTCATAAGTCCACAGTCTCCAGGGTTTGCCTCTTCCTGAGACACTGCACTTTGGGTCACACATCCACAGTCTCCTAATGAACCCACCTCCCAGAACCTGTACTGGGGGACATGTGTAGTCTCCAGGGAGACCCCACCTCAGAGATCCTGCATCCAGGGTCACATGTCCAAAGTCTCCAGTGTGACCCCCCCTCCTAAACCCTGCACCCGGGGTCACATTTTCACAGTATCCAGGGTGAACCCTCTTGACCCTGGACCTGGGGTCGCATTTCCAGTGTCTAAGGTGACAGCCCTCCACAGACACTATACCTGGGATCACATGTCCACAGTCTCCAGGGTGACTCCACCCTCCAGACCGAACAACTAGGAGTACATATCCACAGTCCAGGGTAACCCTGAAGCCTAAATCTGTGGTCACACATCTATAGTATCCATGGTGACTCCCTCCTAGACCATGCATCCAGGATCACAAGACGACTATCTCCAGGGTGACCCCCACCCAAAAGTGCACCTGGTGTCACATTCCACAGTCTCTAGGTTGTCACTTCTCCCCACACCCTGTACCTGGGGTCATACAGGCACAGTCTCTGGGATGACCCCATCCCCCAGACCTTGCCCCTGTGGAAATATGTCCACAGTCGGCAGTGTACCCCCAGTTCCTAGACCCTATACCTGGAGTTACACATCCACAGTTTCTATGGTGACCCTTTCCTAAAGCATGCATCTTGGATCACATGTTTACAGTCTCCAGGGAGAGCACCCTCCCCTAAATCGGCACTTTGAATCACACATCTACAGTCTTTAGGGTGACCCCACCTCCCAGATGTATGAAAGGCATAAAAACAGAGTGTTTTTCAGACATCTATCTATCAGCAACTATCTAGATTATATTATGTGAGAACTCCAGGTTTGCAAGAGGCCCTAATTTCCAGAGTCATAAGCAATATATTTCCCTGCATTTTCTGAACGTTGTGAATCCATTGCTAGCTCATATTGGGTCTATCCCTGAGGAAACAGGCTTGGGAAACTGTCTAAGAGTGCTGAGTGCCATACTGTTGTTACCTTGATTAGCTGACATTCTAATGGAAATGATCCTACAGCAAGGAGTTGCATGCTGCCTGCTTGCACAAGAAATCAAAAAAGTTTGACCAAACCTATTGATGTCATAAGTAGGAAAACATCATTTGAATGGATTATCAAGCAGCTGTCAGCCCCACACCCTTTTAGCACCAACAGAGAGAAAATACTAATTTTACCAACAAGGTTCAATAACCAGGTTCACACTCAGTATGTGTCCATGCAGTATCCAAGAATTTTCCAAATAGATCTAGGATCACTGGATCTCTCCTACAAAGATAACTTGATGGAACTTTTACTCTGAAGGGTGAGTCTTGTTAGGTGAGTCCTTCCCCAAGGCCACAGCTGGGAGGCCTCACATCAAGGCCACAGAAGTGGAGTCCAGAACCAAGATCCCCTGTGAATCTGACTGAGTCCCTTTGCAACTGTTGCTAAAAGCCCCTGATCATCACGAACAAGCTTTCTGACTCCCTACCAGGCAAAGATGCCCACTCCAATGAACATACTATGGTGACCCAATTAATCACCTAACATCAACCTTCCAGCAGGAATTTTCTTTGTCTTGAAGCCATGAAAACTGTTGACTTTCCTTAGTCTGTAAGCAGGTTGGCCTGATGTGCTCACACTGCCCACTTTATCTCTGCTCTTTGTTCTTAATAAAAACTCACTCCCTTCTGAAACGCTCTATGTCTGGAAATTCTTTTCCAACTCGTGTTCACACTGCCTGAACAAGTCTCCCATCACCAGGGCCACTTTCCTGGATCACACTCACCATTTGTTGTCCACTCCCAGCTCAGAGCAGAAAGGCCCCCTAGGCCTGGTCCTTCCCTCTCATGTCCCATGCCTGGTCACCAGGAGCTCCCACCTTTTCCGGGCAGGCTGTCTTCTGTGTCCTGGAGAGGCCTCTGTGGTGTCAGGTGGAAGAAAAAAGAGGTACCCATGTGGTCTCCTACACCAGCACAGCAACCAGTACCCCGCTACTGACCTCTTCACTCTGGATGGGCCTGGGGGTGTTTCAGGAGACATCCCCCAACATGTCCGTGTTCTCATCTAATCCCAGAACTGCCTACATGAGAGTCTCTAAGCTACTCTGTGATGATTGCACAGAGAGAATACTTGTTCACTACACCTCCCAGGAGCACAAGATTCTTATGGGTAGGCACCTCCCAGGATATGGGATTCACCAAGGCAGTTATCCCACAGGGCTCAGCACCCAGGAATGGTTCACAAAGCCCTCATTGCAGAGCACCCCCAGGCCCTCTGTTGGACAGATCTGACCTTGGGCCCCTCAGAGCAGGACCTGAGGTAACAAACAGCAGCTTCTGGACATGTCTGTGACCCTGGGCTTCACTGTATGTGGCCTCCTTCCAGCAGGTTTTCCAGAGGCTTCCATTGCATCTGGGCACTGAGCCTATCTCCATCCACCACCCCTCCTTTCCCTGACTCCTGGGTCCCTCTCATTAGAAGTCCTTCCTGAAATTCTCTCCCAGTTGTGGGCCAGATAAAATGATTAGAAAATAAGTCAGAGCTGCAGCCCCATATCCATCCTCACCCTCAGGACCCACAAGTGCTCCTGGAACCTTGACCAGAACAATGAGGCTCATTTTCTGAAATCACAAGCCCAGATGGGCAATGATTGGCTGACCTGGCTGTCCTGCCCTTTGCACATGTGTGTGGGTTAAGGTGTATTTAAACCCCCTAAAGTGCCTGCAGCTGTACTTGATGTCATCTTTTCTGCTTAGACATTGCAGGGCCGGTTTGGTGAGAGAGAGTGAGGGGCCATGGCATTTCAGGGAATCTGGTCTGTGTGGGGATCTGCTGGGCCTTCTTCAGGAGGTGCTAGGCTGTCACTTGCTAAGAATGGGCTGTGTTGACTGTTCCTGCTGTTGGAAATATTTTCAGGCAGAGGTGAGGAAGCAAGAAAACAGGCAGTGGGAACAGGACAGGAGGAGTAACACAGGTAGGAAAGTGGAAAGCTTCCAGATCACCCAGGCCAGGACCATCCTTCCTGACCTACAGGAGCCAATTCGGTAAGCATGCTGTCATTGGGGTGGCTCCAAACACTTTTATCCAGCCTGTGAGGTCTTTGCATGTATTCAAGTGTTTTACCTGGGAAGTGTGGATGAGGTTCGGGAGTGGCTAGCCTGGGGGTCAGCCAGCAGGCTTAGAGACGACTGTGTGGGGGTCTCCCAGCTACCCACTGAAGACCCTCATTAGGAAGGATGGGGCAAGGGAGTGTGGAAGGGCTGCTGGCTGCACATGCATAAGTCCCAACCCCTGACCATCTTCACAATTGCTCATCCCTGGAGCAAGTGTCCTAATTGGGTTTTCACCTGTGTAACTAGTGGCTTCTTAATTAGCAATGTGAACAGTGATTAAAAAAAAAAAAAATGTCCTCAATCAGGACTGAGATGTTACACCACATGTACCAGTGTAAGAACCTGAGAAAGTGTGTGCAGCTAGTACTACTAGGGACAGGCTTCAGACTTGATCCCTCAACATTCTGACGTCCAGCTACTGCTTTAGCATTTCTGAGGGCCCAGTGCTGACTCTAAAGTGCTATAATCCACCCTCCATATGCCTTTAGTAATATCCACACTTCTAGGATCCTACAGAGCAGGGTCTGTGTGGCTGCTCTGTGGCTTCTCTAACAAAAGAAGGGTGGGTTAAAACAATAGGAGTTCATCCTCCCCCAGTCCTGGAGACCAGACACCTGAGATCAAGGTGGCACAGGGCTGAGGTCCCTCCAGAGGCTCCAGGATAGGGTCCTCCTGCCTTTTCCAGCTTCAGGGGATCCAGAGGCCCCTGGGCTTGTGGCCCCCTCCCTCCCATCTCTGCCTCTGCCTTTAAGAGGATTCTCCTCTGCGTCCTCTTTCATCTCTTTGAAGGACTCTTTCAGCTGGATTGAAGGTCACCCTAACCCTAGATGACCTTACCTTGATATCCTTAACTACATCTACAAAGACCCTTTTCCCAGATACGGCCCTGTTCTGCAGAGATACATCTTTGGTGGCCACCATTCACCCCATTCTCTGTGTATCAAATAACTCCTCATTTTAGGAGATCACCACAGGCCCATATAGAAGGGTGCAGAAAGTGGCCACACACATGAAGTATGGAGAGAATGAGGCCCTTGGAGTCACCTGGAATGGATGAAGGCCTGGCTTCATCAGGCGAGGGAAGTCACAGGGAGAAGAGGGGCATGGCCTTGTTCAGGATTCAAAAAGACCACGGGTGGGATGTGAGATGCACCGTGGGGGCAGGGAGCTTTGTCAGGGCCTGATGGAGGGGTTAGGCTTGGGCCAGGGCTGTGGATGTTGAGGGACTTAGCATGGGGGTTGGCCATACGCCCTAGAGGAGGAGCTCACAGTCACTGGAGCACAAGGAATTGGGAACCTGGGAGGCCTCCATGTTCCTGAACCTGAAGAGGAAACAAATTTTTACATCACCTCCTGCTTCTTCTGCCTCTGTAACTCACCTTGCTCCTTGCAAAGTCTGCATCATGTAGGTCACACAGTCTCAGAAAGTGGGGACTTACAATACTCGGAGCTGGAGCTTGCCTCCCTCACCCTTGTCCTGGCCCCTGAAAACCTTCTTGATCATGCCTGTCCGTGATAATGCAGAGTCTGCCTCCCAAACACTCCCCCCAACAAGTAGAACTCCCCACTCTGATGGAGTACTTCCAGTGACTGTGGATGGCCACTGACAAGACTCTGGTCTCTGGCCTCCTCAGGACCTACTGAGGCTTCAGCTTCAGGACAGTGTGAGGTTCAGTTCAGACTGACAGAGATGGGTCACTACAGGACCCACGTGGTTTCAGCTTTGGACATGGTGGGGTTCAGCTCAGGTGGATGGAAGTCTTGCCTCCTCAGAACCCACTGGGGCTTCAGTTTTGGGTCATTGTAGGGTTCAGTTCAGGCTGATGGAATCTGGTCTCCCCAGGACCTGCTGGGGCTTCAGCTTCAGGACATTGTGGGTTCAGTTGAGGCTGACAGGACTCTGGTCTCCTCAGGACCCACTAGGGTTTCAGCTTTGGGACATTGTGGGGTTCATTCGAGTCTGATGGGAGTCTAGTTTTCTCAAGACCTGCAGGGAGGTGGTGCTGCTGAAGGAAAATGTGAGGAAAATTGGGAAGAAGCTTTGTGTGTGTGGCTGTTGCTGAAAGTCTGCCTTACAAGAACCCAGGACTGTTAGGGCTTGATGTGGAAAGTTGTGGGATTTTAGTCAGTTTTTGTCTGTGGTATAAGATCGTGTCCTGTATTGTTCCTTGGTGTGTGGTTTCCATTTTTCCCAGCACAGTTTATTGGGAGGGGGCTCTCCTTTCCTGCGTGTATGTTCTTAGTTCCTTTCTTGTAAATTAATTACCATGTACCTGTAGGTTTACTTCTGAGCTCTCTTGTCTCTGTGCCTATTTCTGTGCCAATTCCACATGTCTTGTGGTGACTTTAGGCGCATACTCTAGACTGAAGTCAGGGATAGACATGCCACCAGCCTGTTTTGCTTTCTCGGGGTCCCTTTGGCTCTTCTGGTTCCTTTGAGGCTCCACACAGATGTGAAGATTGCTTTTGTTTCTGTGAAAAATGTCATTGAAATGTTGGCAGTGATTGCGTGAATGTGCATGTTGCTTTGGTTGGAATGGATATTGTAATGGTATTTTCACCCATAAACATGGGATATATTTTTACTTGTGTCCATTCAGTTTCTTTGATCATTATCTTTTAGTTTTTAGCTTGCAGGTCTTTCAAGTCCTTGGTTAGATTTCTAGTTTTTTCACCAGGGTGGGGGGATGCAATTGTAAAAGGGATTATTTTCTTAATTTTTCTTACGAATAGTTCATTATTAGTGTAGAGAATCACAAATGATCTTGCAGTTCTACTGACTTTATTATTATTATTATTTTGACCTTCAGCTTGACATGTTGGATCTTAGTTCCCTGACAAAGGATCAAACTCGTACCCCCTGCAGTGGAAGTACAGAGTCTTAACCACTGGACTGCAGGTAAGTCCATGAATCCGACTTTTAGTTCTTAAAGTTGCTTTGGTGTAGTGTTATGTGGAAAACTAGAATTAAGACATCTCATAGTTTTTCTTCCATCTGGGTCATCCACAGCACCCAAGGCATGGTGTCTACTAATATATTCTTCATACAGTTCCTTTTGGGCTTCCCTGGTGGTTCAGAGGTTAACACATCTGCCTGCAATGCGGAAGACCTGGATTCGATCCCTGGGTCTGGAAGATCCCCTGGAGAAGGAAACGGCAACCCACTCCAGTATTCTTGCATAGAGAATCCCATGGATAGAGAAGCCTGGTGGGCTACAGTCCAATCAATCAGTCAGTTCAGTCACTCAGTCGTGTCCGACTTTGAAACCCCATGAATCACAGCACGCCAGGCCTCCCTGTCCATCACCAACTCCCAGAGTTCATTCAAACACACGTCGATCAAGTCAGTGATGCCATCCAGTCATCTCATCTTCTGTCGTCCCCTTCTCCTCCTGCCCGCAATCCCTCCCAGCATCAGAGTCTTTTCAAATGAGTCAACACTTCACATGAGGTGGCCAAAGTACTGGAGTTTCAGCTTTAGCATCATTCCTTCCAAAGAAATGCCAGGGCTGATCTCCTTCAGAATGGACTGGTTGGATCTCCTTGCAGTCCAAGGGACTCGCAAGAGTCTTCTCCAACACCACAATTCAAAAGCATCAATTCTTCGGTGCTCAGCCTTCTTCACAGTCCAACTCTCACATCCATACATGACCACTGGAAAAACCATAGCCTTGACTAGATGGACCTTTGGCAAAGTAATGTATCTGCTTTTGAATATGCTATCTAGGTTGGTCATAACTTTCCTTCAAAGGAGTAAGCGTCTTTTAATTTC
>NW_011494849.1:1114024-1118090 GCF_000754665.1 Bison bison bison
TCTTCTCTTTCTGCCATAAGGGTGGTGTCATCTGCATATCTGAGGTGATTGATATTTCTCCCAGCAATTTTGATTCCAGCTTGTGCTTCTTCCAGGCCAGTGTTTCTCATGATGTACTCAGCATAGAAGTTAAATAAGCAGGGTGACAATATACAGCCTTGACATACTCCTTTTCCTATTTGGAACCAGTCTGTTGTTCCATGTCCATTTCTAACTGTTCCTTCCTTACCTGCATATAAATTTCTCAAGAGGTAGGTCAGGTGTCTGGTATTCCCATCTCTTTCAGAATCTTCCACAGTTTATTGTGATCCACACAGTCAAAGCCTTTGGCATAGTCAATAAAGCAGAGATATATGTTTTTCTGGAACTCTCTTGCTTTTTCAATGATCCAGCAGATGTTGGTAATTTGGTCTCTGGTTCCTCTGCCTTTTCTAAAACCAGCTTGAACAACTGGAAGTTCACGGTACACGTATTGCTGAAGCCTGGCTTGGAAAATTTTGAACATTACTTTCCTAGCGTGTGAGATTAGTGCAATTGTGTGGTAGTTTGAGCATTCTTTGGCAGTGCCTTTCTTTGGATTTGGAATGCAAACTGACATTTCCCAGTCCTGTGGCCATTGCTGAGTTTTCCAAATTCGCTGCAATATTGAGTGCAGCACTGTTGCAGCATCATCTTTCAGGATTTGAAAGAGCTCAACTGGAATTCCATTACCTCCACTAGCTTTGTTCTTAGTGATGCTTTCTAAGGTGCACTTGACTTCACATTTCATGATATCTGGTTCTAGGTGAGTGATCACACCATTGTGATTATCTGCGTCATGAAGATCACTTTTTTATAGTTCTTCTGTGTATTCTTACCACCTCTTCTTAATATCTTCTGCTTCTGTTAGGTCCATACCATTTCTGTCCTTTATGGAGCCCATCTTTGCATGAAATGTTCCCTTGGTATCTCTAATTTTCTTGAAGAGATCTCTAGTCTTTCCCATTCTGTTGTTTTCCTCTATTTCTTTGCACTGATCGCTGAGGAAGACTTTCTTATCTCTTCTTCCTATTCTTTGGAACTCTGCATTCAGATGCTTATATCTTTCCTTTTCTCCTTTGCTTTTCGCTTCTCTTCTTTTTACAGATATTTGTAAGGCCTCCCCAGACAGCCATTTTGCTTTTTTGCATTTATTTTCCATGGGGATGGTCTTGATCCCTGTCCCCTGTACAATGTCACTAATCTCAATCCATTGTTCATCAGGCACTCTATCTATCAGATCTAGTCCCTTAAATCTATTTCTCAGTTCCACTGTATAATCATAAGGGGATTTGATTTAGGTCATACCTGAATGGTCTACTGGTTTTCTCTACTTTCTTCAATTAAAGTCTGAAGTTGGCAGTAAGGAGTTCATTATCTGAGCCACAGTCAGCTCCTGGTCTTGTTTTTGCTGACTGTATAGAGCTTCTCCATCTTTGGCTGCAAAGAATATAATCAATCTGATTTTGGTGTTGACCATCTGGGGTGATGTCCATGTGTAGAGTCTTCTTTTGTGTTGTTGGAAGAGGGTGTTTGATGAGACCAGTGTATTTTCTTGGTAAAACTCTATTAGTCTTTGTCCTGCTTCATTCTGTATTCCAAGGCCAAATTTGCCTGTTACTCCAGGTGTTTCTTGACTTCCTACTTTTGCATTCCAGTCCTCTATAATGAAAAGGACATCTTTTTTGGGTGTTAGTTTTGAAAGGTCTTGTAGGTCTTCATAGAACTGTTCAACTTCAGCTTCTTCAGTGTTACTGGTGGGGCATAGACTTATATTTCTGTGATATTGAATGGTTTGCCTTGGAAACGAACAGAGATCATTCTGTCATTTTTGAGATTGCATCCAAGTACTGCATTTCAGACTCTTTTGTTGACCATGATGGTTACTCCATTTCTTCTGAGGGATTTCTGTCCACAGTAATAGATATAATGGTCATCTGAGTTAAATTCACCCATTTCAGTCCATTTCAGTTCGCTGATTCCTAGAATGTCAACATTCACTCTTGCCATCTCTTGTTTGACCACTTCCAATTTGCCTTGATTCAAGGACCTGACACTCCAGGTTCCTATGCAATTTTGCTCTTTACAACATCGGACCTTGCTTCTATCACCAGTCCCATCCAGAGCTGGGTATTCTTTTTGCTTTGGCTCCATCCCTTCATTCTTTCTGGAGTTATTTGTCCACTGATCTCCAGTAGCATATTGGGCACCTACTGACCTGGAGAGTTCCTCTTTCAGTATCCTATCATTTTTCCTTTTCATACTGTTCATGGGGTTCTCAAGGCAAGAATACTGAAGTGGTTTGGCATTCCCTTCTCCAGTGGATCACATTCTGTCAGAAATCTCCACCAAGACCTGCCTGTCTTGGGTGGCCCCACAGGCATGGCTTAGTTTCATTGAGTTAGACAAGACTGTGGTCTTAGTGTGATTAGATTGACTAGTTTTCTGTGAGTATGGTTTAAGTGTGTCTGCCCTCTGATGCCCTCTTGCAACACCTACCATCTTAATTGGGTTTCTCTTACCTTGGACGAGGGGTATCTCCTCACCACCGCCCCTTCTTAACTTGAAAGTGGAATAGCTCCTGTAGGCCCTTCTGCGCCAGGGGAGACACTGCTACTTGGAGGTGGGGTTGCTCCTCCCGGCCGCGGCCCCTGGCATTGGGCGTTGGGTAGGTCCTCCCTGCCACTGCCCCTGACCTCGTACGTGAGGTAACTCCTATTGGCCGCCTCCCCTTGGGCATGGGGTCCTCCCTGCTTCAGGGGTCGCAAAGAGTCGGACACGACTGATTGACTTCACTTTCACTTTACAGTGCCTTTTAATACCATAAGGAGCCGTGGCTGTGTGGGTGCAGGAGGGCCTAGAGGAGCAATCCCATGTTGAAGTTCAGGAAGGGCAGTGGCGAGGAGATATCCCTCGTCCAAGGAAAGGAGCAGCGGCTGCACTTTGCTGGAGCAGCCGTGAAGAGATACCCCACATCCAAGGTAAGAGAAACCCAATTAAGATGGTAGGTATTGCAAGAGGGCATCATAGGGCAGACACACTTAAACCATACTCACAGAAAACTAGTCAATCTAATCACACTAGGACCACAGCCTTGTCTAACTCAATGAAACTAAGCCATGCCCCTGGGGCAACCTAAGATGGGTGGGTCATGGTGGAGTTGTCTGATAGAATGTGATCCACTGGAGAGGGGAATGCCAAACCACTTCAGTATTTTTGCCTTGAGAACCCCATGAACAGAATGAAAATGCAAATTGATAGGATACTGAAAGAGAAACTCCACAGGTCAGTAGGTGCCCAATATGCTACTGGAGATCAGTGGACAAATAACTCCAGAAACAATGAAGGGATGGAGCCAAAGCAAAAAGATTGCCCAGCTCTGGATGTGACTGGTGATAGAAGCAAGGTCTGATGCTGTAAAGAGCAATATTGCATAGGAACCTGGAATGTCAGGTCCTTGAATCAAGGCAAATTGGAAGTGGTCAAACAAGAGATGGCAAGAGTGTATGTTGACATTCTAGGAATCAGCGAACTGAAATGGACTGAAATGGGTGAATTTAACTCAGATGACCATAATATCTACTACTGCGGGAAGGAATCCCTCAGAAGAAATGGAGTAGCCATCATGGTCAACAAAAGAGTCTGAAATGCATTACTTGGATGCAATCTCAAAAATGACAGAATGATCTCTGTTCGTTTCCAAGGCAAACCATTCAATATCACAGTAATACAAATCTATGCCCCAACGAGTAATGCTGAAGAAGCTGAAGTTGAACAGTTCTTTGAAGACCTACAATACCTTTTAGAACTAATACCAAATAAAAGATGTCCTTTTCATTATAGGGGACTGGAATGCAAAAGTAGGAAGTCAAGAAACACCTGGAGTAACAGGTAAATTTGGCCTTGGAATACAGAATGAAGCAGGACAAAGACTAATAGAGTTTTGCCAAGAAAATGCACTGGCCATACAAACACCCTCTGCCAACAACACAAGAGAAGACTCTACACATGGACATCACCAGATGGTCAACACCAAAATCAGATTGAT
>NW_011494849.1:1118850-1122620 GCF_000754665.1 Bison bison bison
GATCCTGGAAAAAGCAAGAGAGTTCCAGAAAAACATCTATTTCTGCTTTATTGACTATGCCAAAGCCTTCGACTGTGTGGATCACAATAAACTGTGGAAAATTCTGAAAGAGATGGGAATACCAGACCACCAGATCTGCCTCTTGAGAAATTTGTATGCAGGTCAGGAAGCAACAGTTAGAACTGGACATGGAACATCAGACTTGTTCCAAATAGGAAAAGGAGTTCGTCAAGGCTGTATATTGTCACCCTGTTTATTTAACTTATATGCAGAGTACATCCTGAGAAACGTTGGACTGGAAGAAACACAAGCTGGAATCAAGATTGCCAGGAGAAATATCAATAACCTCAAATATGCAGATGACACCACCCTTATGGCAGAAAGTGAAGAGGAACTAAAAAGTCTCTTAATGAAAGTGAAAGTGGAGAGTGAAAAAGTTGGGTTAAAGCTCAACATTCAGAAAACGAAGATCATGGCATCCTGTCCCACCGCTTCATGGGAAATAGATGGGGAAACAGTGGAAACAGTGTCAGACTTTATTTTTCTGGGCTCCAAAATCACTGCAGATGGTGACTGCAGCCATGAAATTAAAAGACACTTACTCCTCGGAAGGAAAGTTATGACCAACCTAAATAGCATATTCAAAAGCAGAGACATTACTTTGCCAACAAAGTTTCGTCTAGTCAAGGCTATGGTTTTTCCTGTGGTCATGTATGGATGTGAGAGTTGGACTGTGAAGAAGGCTGAGCACCGAAGAATTGATGCTTTTGAACTGTGGTGTTGGAGAAGACTCTTGAAAGTCCCATGGACTGCAAGGAGATCCAACCAGTCCATTCTGAAGGAGATCAGCCCTGGGATTTCTTTGGAAGGAATGATGCTAAAGCTGAAAGTCCAGTACTTTGGCCACCTTATGCAAAGTGTTGACTCATTGGAAAAGACTCTGATGCTTGGAGGGATTGGGGGCCGGAGGAGAAGGGGAAGACAGAGGATGAGATAGCTGGATGGCATCACTGATTCGATGGATGTGAGTCTGAGTGCACTCCAGGAGTTGGTGATGAACAGGGAGGCCTGGCGTGCTGCAATTCATGGGGTCACAAAGAGTCAGACACGACTGAGCATTTCATCTTATTTGATCTGATCTGAAGCAAAATGATTTGGCTAATATTTTGTTCTTGACTGCCAATAGTCTCAACATGATTCTCAAGCTGTCCTTTCACCCCATGTTTCATGTTTCATCTTTCTGACCCTAATTCTGCGATGTGATTTAATAGTATCTTTACATACAGTTGCACTATTAACATTTATTGGAAAATCCCAGTGAATTTAATTAAGCAATAATCAGCCTTGAACACATTCCAATTCTAAGACAATGATAAATGTAACTAGAAAGGATAAAAACTCCAGTGTCCTTTGCTACACTTGGGAGAAATAGAGTTGGACTTTAAAGAAAGCTGAGCACCAAAGAATTGATGATTGTGAACTGTGGTGTTGGAGAATACTCTGGAAATTCCCTTGGACTGCAAGGAGATCCAACCAGACCATCCTAAAGGGGATCAGTCCTGGGTGTTCATTGGTAAGACTGATGTTGAAACTGAAATTCCAATAGTTTGGCCACCTGATACGAAGAGCTGACTCATTTTGAAGAGACCCTGATTCTGGGAAAGATTGAGGTCAGGAGGAGAAGGGGAGGACAGAGGATAAGATGGTTAGATGACATCACCGACTCAATGGACGTGAGTTTGGGTTGGCTCCGGAAGTTGCTGATGAACAGGGAGGCCTTGGCATGCTGCAGCTCATGATATTGCAAAGAGTCAGACAGGACTGAGTGACTGAACTGAACTGAACTGCACCAATTTGTATTCCCTACAACAGTGTATGCTAAGTCACTTCAGTCGTGTCTGACTCTGTGCAACCCCGTGGACGGCAGCCCACCAGGCTCCCCCGTCCCTGGGATTCTCCAGGCAAGAACACTGGAGTGGGTTGCCATTTCCTTCTCCAATGCATGAAAGTGAAAAGTGAAAGTGAAGTCGCTCAGTTGTGTCCGACTCTTAGCGACCCCATGGATTGCAGCCTAACAGGCTCCTTTGTCCATGGGATTTTCCAAGCAAGAGTAGTGGAGTGGGGTGTCATTGCCTTCTCCTACAACAGTGTATAGGGTTCCAAAAATTTTCACCATCCTTACCAAAATTCCTTTTTCGTAAGTTCATTAAATTCACTCACTCAGACTCTGCCCTTATTATCTGATCATTTTCCAAAGGCTTCACAATATTATCATACTTGACACAAATATTCAAAACACAACAAAGTTCTAATTTCATACTTTGTCACAGAGGTATCCAGTTTTACCAACTCAACGAGGAGATTTTCTTTTCCACATATTTTACTCTTGGCTCCCTTTTCAAAGATAAGTTAATGATATATTCTTTTTTTCCCGTAATTTCTATTCTGTTCATTGATCTATGTGTCTGTTTTTATGCCAGTACTCTACTATTCTGAATAGTGTATTTTGTAATATATTTTGAAATTAGAAAGTGAGATGTCTCCAGCTTTATTCTACTTTCTCAAATTTCTTTGACTATTAGAGTCATGAATTTTATGATCATTTTTGTATTTCTGTTAAAAATGTCATTGAATGTGTGTTGAATCATGAAGTGAATTTCCTATTATGTTCATTTTAACAATACTTATTCTTACAATTCATGAACATAGACATCTTACCACTCATGTTTATTTGGTTCTTTCATTAAGGAGCTATATTTTAGTGTACAAATATTTCATCTTCTTGGTTAAATTTATTCCTAAGTGTTTTATCCTTTTTGATGCTATTGTAAATGAAATTAATTTCTTAATTTCTATTTTGTATAACTCATTGTTAGCATATGTGAATTCAGCTATTTTTGTGTATTGATTTTGTATCCTACAACTTTGTTGAATTTTTTAATTAGTTCTAGCAGTTTTAGTCTCAATTTTTAGTATTTTCTATACATAAGAGCACGTCTATTATGCAGTCTTTATTTATTTTTTTTAATTTTATTTTACTTTACAATATTGTATTGGTATTGCCATACATAAACATGCATCTGCCATGGGTGTACATGTGTTCCCCATCCTGAACCCCCCTCCAACCACCCTCCCCATACCATTCCTCTGGGTCATCCCAGTGTACCAGCCCCAAGCTTCTTGCATCCTGCATCAAACCTGGACTGGTGATTCGTTTCTTAAATGATATTATACATGTTTTAACGCCATTCTCCCAAATCACCCCCCAACACACACAGAGTCCAAAAGACTGTTCTATACATCTGTGTCTCTTTTGCTGTCTCGCATACAGGGTTGTCATTACCATCTTCCTAAATTCCATATATATGTGTTAGTATACTGTATTGGTGTTTTTCTTTCTGGTTTACTTCACTCTGTATAATAGGCCCCAGTTTCATCCACCTCATTAGAACTGATTCAAATGTATTCTTTTTAATGGATGAGTAATACTCCATTGTGTATATGTACCACTGCTTTCTTATCCATTCATCTGCTGATGGACATCTAGGTTGCTTCCATGTCCTGGCTACTATAAACAGTGCTGTGATGAACATTGGGGTACACGTATCTCTTTCAATTCTGGTTTCCTTGGTGTGTATGCCCAGAACTGGGATTGCTGGGTCGTATGGCAGTTCTATTTCCAGTTTTTTAAGGAATCTCCACACTGTTCTCCATAGTGGCTCTACTAGTTTGCATTCCCACCAACAGTGTAAGAGGGTTCCCTTTGCTCC
>NW_011494849.1:1123115-1134954 GCF_000754665.1 Bison bison bison
GAGATTTATGTATATTAATGTGTCTGTCAGCAGCCCGTTAGTTTTATTTCTGAGTAGTAGTCCATTTTCAGCTTCCCAGGTGGCACTAGTGGTGAAGAATTCATTTGCCAATACCGGAGAAATGAGAGGCATTTAATCCCTGTGTCAGGAAGATCTCCTGGAGTAGGAAATGACAAACCACTCCAATGTTCTTGCCTGGGGAATCTCATGGACAGAGGAGCCTGGCATACTACAGTTCATTGGTTCACAAAGAGTCAGACAAGACTGAAGTAGCACAGACACACAATAGTCCATTTTATGGGTGTATCACAGTTCATTTATTCTTCTTTTAATTAAGAAATGTTTTTGTTGTTTCCAGCTATTTGAAATTATGAATAAACTGGTGTGGGTATCCACATATACTTATTGGAAAAACAAGCAAAGCATAAAAATATGAAATAATTATTTTTAAGACACTAGATATCAGAAACAACAGTGATCAGTGAGAGATAGGACACAGAGAGGCTGAGCCCTAGGATTGTTCACATTTACTACCTCTAAAAGTTTCCATCTTTGGTTCAGATAGGGAACCCTCACATGATCCTGGTAGACTTCCTGAGTTGTGTAGGTCCAGTTGAGGGTCTGAGATCATTAAGGGAGCCAGAATACTCAGAGTACAGTACTGCAGAAGATAGACGTATAGACCTGGGAGGCATGACTGTGGTGAGGTCATAGGGAAATGGAGATGGGGAAGTAGAGGGAAAGAGAAAATGAGAGACTGAGGGAAGAAATGATGGAGAACTGCAGAGGACTCTTCAACTACTCATCAGAGTACTGACTGGTGTATGCATCTGAGGTAACTTCCTGAGCCTGGGGAAAGACATAGCCATATGAAAAGTGGGTAAGCACCAAGCACTTACCCACTGGACCAGGAATAGTGCCTGTCTTAGCAGTGAAAAACCTCAGAGTTCAAGGGTCCAGTGCATTGAGTTCAATATTGAGGGATATTTTGCATCAGTAGTGGGACATAATTTTCCCTAGATGGAGCACTTTCAAGATGTGGTCATAAACTCTTTCAGCAAGAATTTCAAAAATTCAAATTTTATTGCTAGCTTTCCAGGTGGTGCTGGCAATAAAGAACTCACCTGCCAATGCAGGAGACAGAAGAGAAGCTATCCAAAAGAACCTAACTAAATGTTGTGTTCAGAATCCTGTGTCTTTGTCTTTTATGAAGGTCATGAAGAATGCATAAAGTAAGTTAGAAAGTAATATTAATTATTTTCCATCTCTCAAGTTTTTTAAGATTGGTTCTATTTTTTGATTAATTTTATATAGAATTATTGATAAAACTATATGAAAATTGTTTTGTTTTGAAAAGAGAAAGATTCTAAAAAATTACTTAAGTATTAGATTATTCCAGTTTTTAATGACTTTTTGTGTGTGTTTAGAACATTATGTTCTCTGTAGAAGCTTTCCATTTTCTTTTAGTTTACAAGTGTATTGCCACAAATTAATATATAATATCCTTTATTTATTTTTTTAGGATCTGTCTACTCTGCAGTGAAGATCTTATCTTCCTTTTTTAAAACTTTTTTTTTTGTGCACCATTTTAAAGTTTTTTATTGAGTTTATTGTGATATTGTTTCTGTTTTGCTTTGTTCTTTTGGCCTAGAGGCATGTGGGATCTCAACCCTCTGATCACAGACTGAACCTGCACCCCTTGCACTGGACGGTGAAGTCTTAACCACTATATCACCAGGGAAGTCTCCCATCTTCATTTTTGGCAGTGAGAGTTTGCTCTTTCTCTTAATTTTTCTTAATTTTTAATTTTCTTTATTAAAAAGTCTTAATTTTTAATTTAAAATTTAATTCTTAATTTTTACATTTTCTTTTCTCTTAATTTTTATGTTTTGCTAGGATGTTATCAACTTTATTAAACTTTTAAAGAACTAAGTCTTGGTTGCATATATTTTCTCAATTTTTCAGTTACTTTTACTTCTGTGCTTTCTATCTTCTATTTATAATTTTCATTCTACAATGATCTCTGGGTTTATTTTCCTTTCCTTCTTCTAGGTTCTTTAGATAGTAGTGAAAGGTTGTTGCTGAACAAAAAGACGCCAGGATTTTTGGCCTCCGGAGGAGAAGAATTCAATCAGGGGCCAGAGACAAGGCTTGATCACTCAGAGCTTTTGTGTAATAGTTTTATTAAAGTATAAAAGAGATAGAGAAAGCTTCTGACAAAGGCATCAGAAGGGGACAGAAAGAGTATCCCCCTGCTAGTCTTCATTCAGCTGGATGTTATATAGTCACTGCTGCTGCTGCTGCTGCTGCTAAGTTGCTTCAGTCGTGTTCGACTCTGTGCGACCCCACAGACGGCAGCCCACCAGGCTCTGCCATCCCCGGAATTCTCCAGGCAAGAACACTGCAGTGGTTTGCCATTTCCTTCTCCAATGTATGAAAGTGAAAAGTAAAAGTGAAGTCGCTCAGTCCTGTCCGACTCTGAGCGACCCCATGGACTGCAGCCTACCAGGCTCCTCTGTCCATGGGATTTTCCAGGCAGAAGTACTGGAGTGGAGTGTCATTCACTAGCAGTCTGTTAATGAAAGAAAGGAATGTCTTAAAACTCAGAATGGCACCAGGCCCCTCATCCATAAGATGCATTTTGGGATAATCTTGGCACCAGATGATTTATCCCGGGCCATAAAATGATTGACTTGAATCTTGTAGAAGGACAGATTACCATACAAATAGTTTCATTTACATAGATTAAGGGAACAATGTCTGAGTATAACATACTGGTTTGTCAAGTAGTTTCTGAGCCATTAGGTAGAACTGACTTAAAGACAGAATCTGGGGTAAATGCATAGTACATTAACATAGCTCAAGACAAACATTTCCATAAGAAAAATGCATTGGCTAACTCAAGGTTTGAGAATAGTTAACTTCAGGTGAAACCAGGTGTCATTATGGCAACACAGTATTTTAAGAGAAACCTCCTTTAAAATTTGTATAGAGAAGGAAAAAAAAAAAAAATCTCTAGTTTGTTTCCTCCTGCCGCTTAAGAGAGATAAAAATGTCTGACACTTGCAGCCCATTTCCTCTGTTTGGAGACCCCTGGCTTTCCTGCCTGTTACCCTCTCAGTAGCTCAAGATGGTAGTTCATTCCTGATAAAATGTCTTGTCTTCTAAAACTTGCATTTAACAAGATAAATGTAACTTTTAGCACTCCTTTAGCTTCATCCAGGTAATTTATGCATATTTATACTTATATGTGGGGCTTCTCCAGTGGCTCAGCAGTGAAGAATCTGCCTGCAATGCAGGAGACGTGAGTTTGATCCCTGGGTTGGAACGATTCTTGGAGGAGGGCTTGGCAAATCACTCCAGTCTTGTTGCCTGAGAATCCCATGGATAGAGGTACCTGGAAGGGTACAGTTCATAGGGTTGTAAAGACTTGAAAATGACAGAAGTGACTGAACATGCATGCATGTATCAATATATAATATGTAATATACATTATATATGTATACTATGTGTACATTATCTGTATACTATATACATACATATACATATATATATATACATATATATATATAATGTATACTCACATATATCTTTCAGATATTTTTTATATATACATGTACCATTATCTTTCCATTGAAAATTTATTTTTGAAAATCTTCACAGGTAATTTAGGCTTGTGTTGTTTAATTTGTAAATAATTTAAAAATCTTATATCTTTGCCATAAATTTATTTAATTACATTATATACACACACATTCATATATATAATCATACAGGATATATGTATATGTAGTTTGCATATCCTGTATGATTTAAGTCCTTTGAAATGCACTGCAATTGTGTCATAGCCTAAGGTATTGTTTCTTTTGGTAAATGCCCCATGAACATTTTGAGGTGAGTGGAATATTGGTCACAAAATTGTTTTATCCTTCCACATTGCCATACTAACACAGATTCTATCAACATGCCTGTCTGAAAATATGCACAATTTATGTGACAATTTTTTTCTTTATTAGAAACAAGTTTTAAATGACTCATTCTGAACTGAACACTCAGGAAATCAGACCAGAGGTAAACTTAAACAGATTTGCCTATTTTGAAGGTCATGATTTAAATAATAAAGTTTTTGTGTATTCCATTTCTGTCCAGTTTGAACTTTTCCCTTTTGGTTACTTGACATCAAGTTATTATTCAGGGATATTCCTCTAGAGAACAGGGTTCTATAAGTCCCGTTCTGCATGGTGACTATCCTGGTGGGATCTCTGAAGATAATTTACTCTCTAAATTATGATGAAGGTTCCAAAGATGTAATCAGACAAGAATCACCCTTAGAGATGGACCAAATGAATGACTCAATAATATGTGCTGCAATTAAATGTAGATAAAGTATTTGCAGACCTTTGCTTTTACTCACAGGTTATTTGTCTCTACCACTAATCACATGACAGACTTCTTCACAGATTGAAATGATGGGCTCAACAAATAATAAAGTATGTATATGAAATTGTTCTTTATCTTTCAGGAAACCCATAAGTTAATAATACTATATGAAGATAGGACAGAATAACTGATTGAAAATCAAAGCGTTGTAAAGTTAATTTCACTATTTCAAATTTAATTGTATAAAACACAAAGAGCAACATTTTAATGTAAACAATCATACACAATTTGGAGTTTTCTCTAAAACCAAAATGTTGATTTAACTTTCGTTTGTTATCAGGACAAATCCTGTGAACAATGAATATTTTGGTTTTCTGTTCAAAATCAAGATTCAGAGTTACTTATGTAATACAATATTCATATTCATTTTCAAATTTGCAACAATTTGAAAGGTAATATTTTTCTGAATTACTGAGTTGAATTGGATTTGCTACAAGCATGGAACAAGTTTGCCTAATGGAAACAATCAATGTCAAGCGATGCTGCATTGACCATACTTTTTTTGTCCTAGGTGATGGAATCAGTGCCTGAAGGACAAGAGAGAAAACATCTGAGAACAGAATGTAAATCAAATGAAGATCTCATGCAGGTAACCCAGGAAGTGTATTTATGCACTTGTCTCTGAATTAGGCTTTACACTTTGCAAGAGTTCACTGACAATGTGAAAATTCAGTCATTTTTTGCAAAACCAATACAATATTGTAAAATAATTAACCTCCAATTAAAATAAATATATATTTTAAAAAATAAATAAATGCAAAAAAATGTTTTCTATGTAATTGTCTTAATCAGCCATTTTAGGGATCCTTTGTGACTACTAAAATATGTGGAGATTGATGTAATACTGTAAAACTCATTTAGATATTTTCATATCATAAAGATTCAGAATAAATTTACCTTCTCTAACATCAAATATTTTTATAAATGCATTTTGAGTTTATCTACCTGAGGATATTTTAATGGGCAGTTATTTTGAAGTGTCATGATAAGTTTAACTGATATGTCCTCTAAGCATTATTTATTAATCTCTTGAAAATTAGAGGATGGTGTAGTATCTTTAGAACTTGAGTGGTGTTCACAACTCCAAGATAATATTGTAGTAAGCACAGTGTTACTTCAATTCCTATTCTTTCTGTTCACAGGTGAGTTTCAGCATCCTATCATATGTTTGTTGGCCATTTAAATGTATTCTTTTCCAATTGTTTATATGTTCTTTAATATTTTATTTATATACTTTATTTGTTAATTGATTATAGAGATTTGTCTATTTTAGGTATTACCTTTGTGTATATACTCTAAAATATAAATCATTTCCACAAATTGCCTTCATCTGCCTACATTATGGTATCTTCTTAAATCATAAAAAATATTGAAATTGTCACATCTATCTATTTGGGATTTCAATGATTGCTTAAGCAGCATCCTCCATCCTGGGAATGTAGAAAGTCATTTCCTTTATTAACCAGAATGTAAATATGGAATAAATTGTGCCTTAATTTTCTTATTAGATTTTTTATCAATTTTTTGTTTTTAAGTAGGGTATTAATTATGCAATCAATTTTATTAGCTTCCAGATGGGAAGGTAGTTGTGGCAATTCATTTATTTAATGTGTTTATTTAATTATTTAATTAATTTATTTATGTGTTCTTTTCCCACACATGTCTCTTAATGACTTGCCTCTCAATTAGTGTATAAAATTGTTGAGGCTATGGATGATGTTTTAATCAGTCTCATCTTATGATGTCTTAAAATACTGGAGCATGATAACAATTGCTTGAATGAATAAACAAATTATCTTAAGATTTCAAAAAGTTGCTAGTGATAATTATATTTACAAGTAATTCTGTCCTGAACTCTGAAATAAAATATAGAGAAGAATCTATGGAACAAAGGAACAGTGTAACTGAGCTCATCCTTTTAAGACTCACTTAGAGCCCCCAGGGTCAGAAAATATTGTTTTATGGTGTTCTTGCTCATCTACATTGTGACGATGGTGGGCAACCTACTCATTGTTGTGACTGTGGTGACCAATCCAACCTTGGATGCCCCTATGTAATTCTTTCTTGGCTACTTATCATTTATGGATGCTGTTTATTCAACTATGATCACTATAAATATGATTTTAGACTTATTGTGTGAGAAAAAACCCATTTCATTCCAAGCTTGTATGGCTTTTTACAGAGCACTTATTTGGTGGTGCTGAGATTTTACTCCTGGTGGTCATGGCAAACCCTTGCATTATTTGACAATCATGAATCAGCAGCTGCGTGTTCTGCTACTGCTGTTGGCCTGGGTTGGGGGGGTTTTACATGCTGTAGTTCAACTACTCTTAGCTTACAATCTGCCAGGGTCCAGCCCCAGCAGGATCCAGGGAATCCCTCAGGATGATGGCATCGGCAATAAGGAAAGTAAAAGGGGAGAGAAAGAGGCTTGATATTCCTTGCTTTACACAGAAAGCCAATAAAGCTCCTGACACGGAACTTGCTCTGTTCACAGAGGCCACACACGCCCTCTCAGTGGGGTAAGGACGCAGGATGCCCCCTCCCTGGTGAAGACGCAAGGCGCCTTCCCAATCCAGTCTTAGAAGCCCAGGCAAAAAAGTGAACTCAAAGAGCCACTGTGTTCCAAGGAGTCATCCTGAAAGAAGAAGAGAGGGAGAAAGAAAGACAAAGAAAGAATGACATCAGGAGACCAAGCTTCAGTGAGTGAGGCCCATAACTTTATTTTCAAAAGGAACTTTTATACATTGACTTGTACATAGAGGGAAATGAAAGATGCAAAGTCATGCAGAGTCAGCCCAAATATTACATCTGTTTTGTGTTTATTGAAACCAGGATTTTTTCTGCATACCTTTCTCATAAACAATGTTGTGTATATTATCTTCTGGCCTTGGAGGCCTGTGGACATTTTATGACCCTTTTTTGATGAAGTCTTCTCAACCAGAAAACTTATTTTCCCTTGAAGTGTTTTTTCTTTATATTTCTAATCTATGTCAGCCTCAGAAAGTGCTAAACAGAGTTACATTCTCACGGAGCAAAGGTGCAGTGAGTTACACCAAGGAAAGAACCAATTAGCTCAAAGATCTGATGTGGTTAATTTCAAGGTTACTACTTGTTTTTCTTACACTCCAACTATGTTAACCAATGCACTCCCAGGTGCACAAATGGATAAGGGATATGGGCACTTGGCAGAAAACATTGGCTCAACAATGAAATCTTACACCAGCAATACTCTAATAGTTTTTAACTCTTTGAAAGGCTCTATATTTTTAGAATGTTTTAGGCTTCCCATGTCTCTCACAGTTGGGAGGCTGTCACATGTGTAGCTGCAAGAGTCTGGACAAACCTGTCAGGCAAGCTAGAAAGCCATCAGAGGGGTTTGAATTGAAACACTCCTATCATGCCCAGGAGACTTATTAACTAAAGCCCTAAGTTGACTTTTTCCAGAGAAAGGTGGTCAGGGATAGCCCCCTGTTAATGTCAGAAGAGTTGGTGAAAGACACAAAATAGTAAGACAGACAGATTCTGGTTTTGGGGTAGATGCTCAAGCAGGTCCAGGGGGTCCCTCGAGTCTTGATCTGCCTTGCTCGTCAGGTCTCTTCCACATGACCTTGTCATGGGTGGGATCTCCCATGGTGGCTCCTGGCAACAACCTTCCCTTCTGTGGCCCCAATGTTATTGACCGCTTTATGTGTGACATGTGCCCCTTGTTAAAACTTGCCTGCACTGACACCTACATTATTGGCCTTATTGTGGTTTCAATGATGGAGCGATCTGTGTGGTCATTTTTACTCTCTTACTTATCTCCTATGGTGGAGAAGGCAATGGCACCCCCCTCCAGTACTCTTGCCTGGAAAATCCCATGGACGGCAGAGCCTGGTAGGCTGCAGTCCATGGGGTCGCTAAGAGTCAGACACGACTGAGCAACCTCCCTTTCACTTTTCACTTCTCACTTTCATGCATTGGAGAAGGAAATGGCAACCCACTCCAGTGTTCTTGCCTAGAGAACCCCAGGGACGGGGACGCCTAGTGGGCTTCTGTCTATGGTGTTGCACAGAGCCGGACACAACTGAAGCGACTTAGCAGCAGCAGCAGCATCTCCTATGGGATCATTCGGAGAAGCCAATGGCACCCCACTCCAGAACTCTTGCCTGAAAAATCCCATGGATGGAGGAGCCTGGTGAGCTGCAGTCTGTGGCATCACTAAGAGTCAGACATGACTGAGTGACTTTACTTTCACTTTTCACTTTCATGCATTGGAGAAGGAAATGGCAACCCACTCCAGTGTTCCTGCCTGGAGAATCCCAGGGATGGAGGAGCCTGGTGGGCTGCCGTCTATGGGGTCGCACAGAGTCGGACACGACTGAAGTGACTTAGCAGCATGGGATCATTCTGCACTCGCTGAAGAATCTTAGTCAGGAAGCAAGATGCAAAGCCTTATCCACCTGTGGCTCCCACATTACTGTGGTGCTCCTCTTTTTTGTGCCCTGTATTTTTATGTATGTGAGACCTCCTTCCACCTTGCCAATTGATAAATCCTTGGCTGTGTTTTACACCAGTATGACCCCTATGTTGAACCCTCTAATCTACACTCTGAGAAATGGAGAGATGCAAAATGCCATGAAAAAGCTCTGGATCAGAAAATGAAAATAAGACAGGCATAAGGGAAACATTACCTATTTTCCCTGAAGATTTGCTCTTTCCAAGAAAGTCATGTGTGACTATTTAACTATAGTAAATTTCTCCACAGTTCTAATATATTGGACATGATGAAAGTATTTATTCTATAAATGCTTCCAATGATCAAAGCACACTTTTAAGATTTTCATAATTTCCTGGTTCAAACTGTTTTGTTTAATATATATTTTTATGATTGTTAAATTTCTTAGGAAATGTATTTAGTTTTTGGTGTAAAATCTCTCTATTGAGAGTATAGGCTTATGTTCTTATGGTGAGTTAAATTGTAATTAAAACTGTAAATTTATTTTTTTAGTGGAAGATATTCTTATGTTTTTCCCTCCAATAATGTAATCTTTGAGAATTGTAGGACTAAATGAAAATTTGAGAAAAATAAAATAAGACAAAAACTTGGATTACTCTTCCCCACATAAAGATTGTTCATATTAATATTTGAGGTATATGTCTCATTTTTTATCTGCAGATACTTATATTATTTTGCCAGTATGTTTAGCATGTTACCATTGAAGAAAAATAATGTTTCAGAGTTACAATATTAATTATAAAGAGGATGAATATATAAAAATAATCTGAATGAATGAGATATATACACAGAAAAATAACTGAATCATACTAATTTTTCCACTTGGGCAATCATAGCAGCTTTCAAGTGTAACAGCTTCATTTGGTGTTATATTTTCATAAATGTGAAGCATTCACCTTCCAGATAGTTCAGAATATTTTATCATACTTCTGCTATTTTTTCATTATTCACATCTCCAATTTTGCTTATTGTGTTTCATTATGTCTTTTAAGATCTAGACCCTACCCTTCACATGTAAAGTTAGCATAATCCATAATCGATGAGCTTCAAATATACACTATAGAATTTGACAACAGAATTTGGGTGATATCATTGGTAAGACGGATACTGACAATACAAGCCACTTTTATGTCTCTTGTTAATGAAATACAAATCATTAGGAAGTAATAGGCCAGAAAAAAGTGTTTTATTTGACAGAGACATCATGTATGATATCCTCTCACTCTTTCTGGATCAGGCTTGAAACTAAACATTATTGCCTATAATATGTTGGAAGCATGTAGTCAAATAAATTATTTTTTTCCTGCCTCTCTTGTTTAGTCTGGATTCATGTGGATAAAGCTATGAGGCAATTGAGGCTTTTCATAGGAGATTGTACCATAGGTGAAACCTTATATTCTCATGTTTATCCTTACTGTCATTACATGGAACTTCTTCTTCTTGTTATCTTCATGTCTTTCCCAGTGTAACACCATTCACCAAGTAATATCAAACATTTGAGTTTAGCTGAACATAAAATTAATTCTCCCTCTTTGGAATGTCCCTATAGAGCTGAATGTTTTTTCTTCCTCCAGATTCCTACTTTAAATCCTTTACAATGCAGTGGTTATTTGGAAATAGGCTCTGTGGGAAATGAGTAGGTCATGAAGGTGAAGGTATCATGCATGAGATTAAAGTTGTTGAAAAGAGACCAACCCCAGTGAGCTCATGAGACCTTTCTGTCATGTGAGGGTAGAGCAAACAGATGGTTGTCTATGAACCAGGAAGGGGACTTCACCAGGTATGAAATCTGCTACAGCTTAATCTTGGATCTGGTCCTCTGAAACTGTGAAAAATAAATATTTGTTGTATAAACTACCCATTTCATGTTATTCTGTAAAAGCAGCAGTTAATTTTCAAATTTGTGTATTTATTTAAAATGATGAGATTAGAATCTTTGTTAATTGTCCATGTTCACTGATCAATAAGCTCTGTGAACTGAGCATTACTTGTGTTTGTGTTTTCTGTTTTTTGAAATATGTATGAGATGTAGTGTCCACACCTAAAGTTTGCCAGTTATAAGTATCCTTGAATTTATGATCTATCAGGGTGAGAATTTTTATTGATAAAATTTAATTGATATATATTTTTATATATTTGCTACAAATATTAACTCTTCTTTGGCATGGCTACAAAGATTCATTTTGTTAATACAATTTCTTGTGCTTTAAATAAATATGTCATAATTTGATATTCTTTTACCCTTTGATAACTTGGATATTTTTATTTCCTTCCACTGACTTTCTAAATTTTAAAATCTTATGAAAAAAATTTTGTCAAAATACTTTATTTTTTAATCTATCTAGAATTTATTCTTGTAACAAGGAAATATCTAAGCCTATTTTCCTTAAACAGATAAAATAATCTACCAACATTATTGGAGAAGGAAATGGCAACCCACTCCAATATCCTTGCCTGGAGAATACCATGGACAAAAGAGCCTGGTGGGCTACAGCTCATAGGGTTGCAAAGTGTCAGACATGAAGCAAATGAGCACACATGCACACAACCATTATTATTTAATTAAATAGTAATTTGAAAAATGTCTATTTAGTATGTTAGGTTTCACACCAGCCAAAAGGTTCAATTTTGGTGTTGTTTATCTTTATCCTTCTCCTCCTTTTTTTCTCCTCCTCTATCTCCTCCTTCTGTGTTGTATTCCCCTGGCACTGACATATATCAGTGGTCAAGGACTTTCAAGGTATATTTATTCCTGGCAAGGGTCAGTCAGTTCAGTTCAGTTCAGTCACTCAGTCGTGTCCGACTCTTTGCAACCCCATGAATCACAGCACACCAGGCCTCCCTGTCCATCACCAATTCCCAGAGTTCACCCAGACTCACATCCATCGAGTCAGTGAT
>NW_011494849.1:1135054-1145999 GCF_000754665.1 Bison bison bison
TTCACCCAGACTCACATCCATCGAGTCAGTGATGCCATCCAGCCATCTCATCCTCTGTCATCCCCTTCTCCTCCAGCCCCCAATCCCTCCGAGCATCAGAGTCTTTTCCAATGAGTCAGCTCTTCGCATGAGGTGGCCAAAGTACTGGAGTTTCAGCTTTAGCATCAGTCCCTCCAAAGAACACCCAGGACTGATCTCCTTTACAATGGACTGGTTGGATATCCTTGCAGTTCAAGGGACTTTCAAGAGTCTTCTCCAACACCATAGTTCAAAAACATCAATTCATTGGTGCTCAGCTTTCTTCACGGTCCAACTCTCACATCCATACATGACTACTGGAAAAACCATAGCCTTGACCAGACGGACCTTTTTTGGCATAGTAATGTCTCTGCTTTTGAATATGCTATCTAGGTTGGTCATAAGTTTCCTTCCAAGGAGTAAGTGTCTTTTAATTTCATGGCTGCAGTCACCATCTGCAGTGATTTTGGAGCCCGGAAAAATAAAGTCTGACACTGTTTCCACTGTTTCCCCATCTGTTTCCCATGAAGTGATAGGACCAGATGCCATAATCTTTGTTTTCTGAATGTTGAGCTTTAAGCCAACTTTTTAACTCTCCACTTTCACTTTCATCAAGAGGCTTTTTAGTTCCTCTTCACTTTCTGCCATAAGAGTGGTGTCATCTGCATATCTGAGGTTATTGATATTTCTCCCGGCAGTCTTGATTCCAGCTTGTGCTTCTTCCAGCCCAGCGTTTCTCATGATGTACTCTGCATATAAGTTAAATAAGCAGGTTGACAATATACAGCCTTGACGTACTCCTTTTCCTATTTGGAACCAGTCTGTTGTTCCATGTCCAGTTCTAACTGTTGCCCCCTGACCTGCATATAGGTTTCTCAAGTGGCAGGTCAGGTGGTCTGGTATTACCATTTCTTTCAGTATTTTCCAGTTTATTGTGATCTACACAGTCAAAGGCTCTGACATAGTCAATAAAGCAGAAGTAGATGTTTTTTCCGGAACTCTCTTGCTTTTTCAATGATGCAGCGGATGCTGGCAATTTGATCTCTGGTTCCTCTGCCTTTTCTAAAACCAGCTTGAACATCTGGAAGTTCATGGTTCCCATAATGCTGGTTTACTGAGCACATAATATATGCTAAACAAACAAACAAATAAAAAAAACCTTCCAAACTTTCCGAGTAGAGTCTCCCAGGTGCACTGTAACTTGGTCTTCAATAGGTAGTGCCACTATTCTATTCAACTAATGCTTTTAGTTGATGGATAACATGATCATATCACATGAATTCTATGGGGGTGAGTTATTTGCTTTATTTATTTACCATAAAAACCTGTGTCCTGATTAGAGATAATGATGAGTGCAGTACCATGATAAAGGACCACAGATCCTATTCCATGAATAATAAAGTCAACTGATGCATTACAGGTAGAAAAGATGTATATTTACTGCAAGTATATGATGACAAGATTCTTCTTCTCCATGTTGAGGAGTTTCAAAGGAGTAAGCTCCCAAAGGATTTTGACTGACTTCTCTAGAGAACTGTGCGCTATGAAGGGGTCAATGATGGACTTTACTAATGGAATTTTGGACATTCAGCCGAGATAGTGCCAGATCTAGATTGCTGAAAGGTAAATCTTACTGCACACTGGGCCCATGTAGAGCATTCATCTCTCCTACAAGGACCACAAAAGTGGATTAAAAAGACTAGCAAATATACAAGATAGGTCATCTTGTCAAGCAGATTTTTGAGAGTTTTCTCTTGAGTGGATTCTGTCTGATAGAAACTGTATATGATACACAAACACCTTTGCTTTTGGTCCATTCTGTGTGGCCCATCCATATACCACTTCTCTTTATTGCTCTTGCATCTGTTCTTCCACTTTTTCCTTTCCTTCAATAGTTTATCAAATCTGTTTTCACTGTCCATGAGTCAGTGTAAACCCATAACTAGGCCATTTCGCTCCCCATGTGAAATGGAACAGCATAAGTCCAGCTCAAAATTAAGTTTACAGGTAGGATTTTTATAGTAGATGATAATATTCAGCTATCTTTGTAAGGAAATATTTATGTTGCATTTAAGTCTTCAAGTTCTAGCCATCCATGTCAGATACTTCCAGATTTATGTGAAAGACTGAGGTGATGGATAGTCTGTGAGGAAATGCAGAAAGTTTGGCCCCTTGAAACTATTTCTAGATTTACAGCTCAGCCATGTTTTATTATGTATTCTGTGGTCACACATAGATTCTTGAAGTATCCATGGTTGTTATGTTGTTCAGTCACAAAGTCATGTCTTACTCTGTGAACCCATGGACTGCAGCCCACCATGCTTCCCTATTCCTCACTATATCCCAGAAGAGTTTGCTCAACTTCATGTATATTGAGTCAGTGATGATATCTATAGACTTCATCCTCTGCTGCCCTGGTCTCCTTTTGCCTTCATCTTTCCCAGCTTCAGGGTTTTTTCCAATGAGTCGGCTCTTCCCATAAGGTAGCCAAAGTACTGGAGCTTCAGTTTCCAATGAATATCTGTGGTTGATTTCCTTTAAGATTGACTGATTTGTTCTAGGTCCTTGTTAAACCTTTCTTTCATCTTCTCAGTCTTTGTCTCCAGGCTATTTATCCGTGATTCCATTTTGATTTCAAGATTTTGGATCAATTTCACTATCATTATTTGGAATTCTTTATCAGGTAGATTCCCTATCTCTTCCTCTTTTGTTTGGTTTGGTGGGCATTTATCCTGTTCCTTTATCTGCTGGGTATTCCTCTGTCTTGATTTGATCTCTTTCTGTCCAAGTGACTCTCACGAGTCTTTGAATTGCACCACAATTCAAAAACATCAATTCTTTGGTACTCAGTTCTCTTTATGGCAGCTGTCATATCTGTACAATTTTGCCATAGCTTTCTTCCAAAGGAGCAAGTGTCTTTAATTTCATGGCTGCTGACACTATCCACAGTGATTTTGAGCCTAAGAAAGTAAAGTCTGTCACTGTTTCCACTGTGAAGGTAATCCTCATTTACTCTCAGTGAAAGAACCAATGCTTTTTAAAGACAAAGGAAAAACCCCAGCAGGTAAGTTCTTGAGACATTTGACAAGGGATACTCATTTAAAATTAATGTGGTATATTTAAACATAGCTAAGGTCTAAAATAGCATACATTTTCATTGAAGGAAGTCTGAGCTGATAAAATTAAACTAACAAAACACAGAAACGTACTAAAATATACAAAATGTATTTGGCTTATGATTAAAACTTGAAAGATGTTCACTGCCCAGTTTGCCAAATAAAAAGGAAAAACATGTAGTATATTACAAATAAACTAATGGACTGGTAATCTTGGTTAGTGGACTATTATATTTTAATGGATATGTTAATTTTTAAAATCACGTTTGGATTTTTAAATTAGATAATTTAAATTTATGCATCATTCCAAGTTTGTCAAAATAGAAAGAAATATATACTTATTCTGTTCTGGTAACTTGATACAGCCTTTATGTGTGGCTCTTTTAAAATTATGACAACAACCATGTTTGTTCCTATGCGTTAAGAAACCCATGTTCAAGAACGTACCTTGCTTACCATAAAAGTATAATTGCAACCCTGGTGGTTCAGATGGTAAAAAGTCTACCTGCAATGCAGGAGGCCTGGGTTCAATCCCTGAGTCAGGAAAATCCTTTGGAGAAAGAAATGGCAACCAATTCCAGTAGTCTCACCTGGAAAATCTCATTTTCTTAAGTGGGGCTTCCCTGGTGGCTCACACAGTAAACAGTCCACCTGAAATGCAGGAGTGGATTCAGTCCCTGAGTTGGGAAGATGCACTGGAGGAGGGCATGGCAACCCACTTGGGCATTCTTTCCTGTGGAATCCCATGAACAGAGGAGTATGGAGGGCTACAATCCCATAGGGTCGCACATAGTCAGATACGACTGAAGGAACTGAGCACATGCACAGTAAGTAACACTTAAATTATATATATATATATATATTTTAATAAGGAAATGTTAGCTGACTGGATTAAGTTCAAAATCTAGCTGTACAATCTTTCAACTTTTATAGTATTAAAATTTTGATGCCTTAAAAGATAGAGAATAGTTTATGTACCCATTTTTTAAATGTAAAATATTCAACTAGTAGGTGATTTATTCTGGTATAATCCAATATTGATAATTATTGAGTGGATCTTTGCAGAAAATAAGGTGTGAATAAAGTAGTTAGATGTTGTTGTTGCTGTTGTTCAATTGCCAAACCATGTCCGACTCTCTGCGACCACACGGACTCCAGCACACCAGGACTCCCTGCCCTTCACAATCTCCTGGAGTTTACTCAAGTTCATGTCCATTGAATTGGTGATGCCATCCATCTATCTCATCCTCTGTTGCCCACTCCTCTGTCTGAGATGTTTACTCTTGCCATCTCCAGTAGCTGGATACAGACTACCTAATGCCCTCATGGTCTTTGACAGATGGGCCTTATCAATCTGTAGCTTCAACAGTGATTGGATTTTTAATCAAACAGTAGCAATAATGTGAATACAGTATGCAGAATATTCATTACATCTGGCTTCTAAAAAAGTGCAGATTTTCTGGTACCTGTCTTTCCAACCCCCATCTCTCACCAAAATTATGTGGATGGAATCATCCTGGCTACATGTGAGGTTTAATGATTCTGTTATTCCCCAGAAGTGAATGATTTGAAAGTTTGGGTCTGCATCTATCATGGTATGATTATTTTCTTTTGTTTAGCATCATTCTTACCATCAGACAAAGGATATCTGAGGAAACAAATGTTTTGTTTTTTCTTTTTTTTCTGAATTTTGTTTGCTTTATTAGAATGTACTGTTTTCCTTCTTTTCTTTCATTTTGTACTTTTTAAATCTTTCATTCTGCTTGCTGTAGGTCAAAATACATTATATCACAGATAAATATAAAGCAGACAGTCTTATCCTATGCCCAAATAGGGATCCATGAGTTATAGGCATAATATTCTTTTCTATCCTTGACTAGATGTATAACAATTATCAAAATGACAAAATTTGTTGCAGTGTTCATGTGAAGCATTCCAAAATGTTAATTATCAACATTATTTATTGACCTTTAGGAGATGTCAATGAGAATTTTAGGTAATTTACTTGCAATACAGAAATAACCCTAAGAGGCAGGCACTATTGGTTTCCCCATCTTAATAATGAAGAAACTAAGAAATTTATTTAGTTGCCCAAGGTCCCCTAGATAGCAAGTGGTGATGTTTGGATTTCAACACAGACAGTACAGCTCTGGAGCAACCATTATTTGACACTGGGCTCTTCTCCCTCTCAGGAAGTTTTGGATTTTAAATAGGAACACACTGAATGAGAAACTTGTAGATATTATTTAATCTATGTAGTTCATCTTGTTCCTTTATATTTTGTTTACTTTCTTCCCTTATGATTTGATGGCTGCATTTTTTAAAAGAAATTATTGATTTATTTGGTTGTGTTGGGTCTTAGTTGTGGCACACGGGATCTCCATCTCCTCATGCAAGATCTTTTATTGTGAGGTTCACAGCTCTCCTAGTTGTGGCTCATTTACTCCATGGCATGTGGGATCTTAGTTAACAGACCAGGGAACAAAACCATGTCCCCTACATTACAAGGTAGATTTTTAACCAGTGGACCACCAGGGAAGTCCCTGATGACTATCTTTTTGGGTGACTTTGTCTTTTCTTTTATGAGTGTGTATACTTATTGAGTCAAGTCTAGTCAAGGCTATGGTTATTCCAGTGGTCAGTATGGATGTGAGAGTTGGACCATGAAGAAAACTGAGCACCAAAGAACTTATGCTTTTGAAATGTGGTGTTGGAGAAGACTCTTGAGAGTTCCTTGGACTGCAAGGAGATCCAACTAGTCCATTCTGAAGGAGATCAGCCCTGGGATTTCTTTGGAAGGACTGATGCTAAAGCTGAAACTCCAGTACTTTGACCACCTCATGCAAAGAGTTGACTCATTGGAAAAGACTCTGATGCTGGGAGGGATTGGGGGCAGGAGGAGAATGAGATGACAGAGGATGAGATGGCTGGATGACATCACTGACTCGATGGACGTGAGTCTGAGTGAACTCTGGGAGATGGTGATGGACAGGGAGGCCTGGCGTGCTGTGATTCATGGGGTCGCAAAGAGTTGGACATGACTGAGCGACTGAACTAAACTGATACCTATTGAGATTGTTTTGGTGTGGTTACCATGAAGTTTATATATGGTAACATATGTATACCTGATTACTTTAAATTGCTGATCTCTTAAGTTGAAACACATTTTAATAAGCAAAAAGTTTTCATCCTCCTTCTCCATGTTTACTTTTTCTTTTGACTTCATATTTGTATCATTTATTTTGCATATCCTTCAACTAAGGAGTCTTTTGATAAGGGGGAAAGAAGAGAGTGAAAAGCCTTGCTTTAAATTCAACATTAAAAAACAACAACAACAACAACTAAGATCGTGGCATCTAGTCCCATAACTTCATGGCAAACAGAAAGGGAAGAAGTGAAAGCATGACATATTTCATTTCATTTCATTCATTATTGAACTCCAAAATCACTGCAGATGGTGACTGTAGCCATGAAACTGGAAGAAGCTTGCTCCTTGGAAGGAAAGCTGTGACAAACCTAGCAAGTGTATGAAAAAGCAGAGCCATCACTTCTCTAACAAAGGTTCTTAAGAGTCAAAGCTATGTGTTTTTCCAAAAGTCATGTATGGATGTGAGAGTTGGACCTTAAAGAGGGCTGAGTGCCAAATAATTGATGCTTTTGGACTGCGGTGGTAGAGAAGACTCTTGAGAGTCCCTTAGAGAGCAATGAGACCAAAACAGTCCATGTTAAAGGAAGTCATCCCTGAATACTCATTGGAAAGACTGATGCTGAAACTGAAACTCCAATACTTTTGTCACCTGATGTGAAGAGCCGACCTATTGGAAAAGACCCTGATGCTGGGAAATATTGAGGGCAGGAGGAGAAGGGGATGGCAGAGGAAGAGACGGTTGGATGGCATCATTAACTCTATGGAAATGCGTCTGAGCTAATTCTGGGATAAAGTGAAGGACAGAGAAGCCTGGCACGCTGCAGTGCATGGGGTAACAAAGTCGGACCTGACTTAGCAACTGAACAACAACATTCCTTAACTGCTTCAGTTCAGTTCAGTTCAGTCATTCAGGTGTGACCAACTCTTTGCAACCCCATGGACTGCAGCATGGAAGGCCTCTCTGTGCATCAACCAGCTCCTGGAGTTTATCCAAACTCATGTCCATTGAGTCGGTGATGGATCCAATCATTTCATCCTCTGTTGTCCCCTTCTCCTCCTACTTTCAATCTTTCCCAGCATCAGGATTTTTTCAAATGAGTCAGTTCTTCACATCATGTGGCCAAAGTATTGGAGTTCCAGCTTCAACATGAGTCCTTCCAATGAATATTCAGGAATGATCTCCTTTAGGATGGACTGGTTGGATCTCCTTGTAGCCCAAGAGACTCTCAAAAGTCTTCTCCAAAACCACAGTTCAAAAGCATCAATTCTTCAGCACTTAACTTTCTTTACAGTCCAACTCTCACATTCATACATGACTACTGGAAAAATCATAGCCTTGACTAGATGGACCTTTGCTGGCAAAATAATATCTCTGCTTTTTAATAGGCTGTCTAGGTTGGTCATAACTTTCCTCCCAAGGAGTAAGTCTTTTAATTTCATGGCTGCAGTCATCACCTGCAGTGATTTTGGACCCCCAAAATATAAAGCCAGCCACTGTTTCCACTTTTCCCCCATCTGTTTGCCCTGAAGTGATGGGACCGGATGCCATGATATTATTTTTCTGAATGTTGAGCTGTAAGCCAACTTTTCACTATCCTCTTTCACTTTCATCAGCAGGCTCTTTATTTCTTCTTCATAGTCTGCCATAAGGGTGGTGTCATCTGCATATCTGAGGTTATTGATATTTCTCCCAACAATCTTGATTCAGCTTGTGCTTCATCCTGTCCAGAGTTTCTCATGATGTACTCTGCATATAAGTTAAATAAGCAAGGTGACAGTATATTTGAGGTACTCCTTTCCCTATTTGGAACCAGCCTGTTCCATGTCCAGTTCTAACTGTTGTTTCCTGACCTGCATACAGATTTCTCAAGAGGCAGGTCAGGTGGTCTGGTTAACTACTTACTGTGTATATATTGCTATATGGTTTTACTACTTTCTTCTGCTAACTTTCTTACTAGATTTATCATTAGTATTAGAATTATTTTTACTACTACCTGTAATCTATTTTTGCCTTTTCCAATGATATCTTTCTGTTCATGATTTTTATATTTCTAGTTATGACATTTCCTTTTTGTTTATAGAAGTTCCTTTTATATATATATATATGTGTGTGTGTGTGTGTTTAAAGCCAATTATGCAGTGCTGAACATCTTGAGCTTTTCTTTGTATATAAAACTTTTGCTCTCACTTGTTGCTTTTCCCATGCTTTATTAAATATCCTTTCTTTAACTTTGTTCACTATAATTACAAAATTTCTTAGCATCATCTTTGGTTTAATCCTGATTGGGGCTCTCTATGCTGTCTAGATATTCATGTCTGTCTCTTTATCCAGGTTAGGGACAAGGTTAGCTATTATGTCTTCAACTATGTTCTCTGCTCTTTCCTCTCTCTCTCTTCCTTGTGGTACCTCTATAATGTGAATATTATAATGCTTGATGCTGCCTAGAGGTCTTTTATTTATTTATTTATTTTAATTTAATTTTATTTATTTATTTTTTAATTTTATTTTATTTTTAAACTTTACATAATTGTATTAGTTTTGCCAAATATCAAAATGAATCCGCCACAGGTATACATGTGTATACCTAGAGGTCTTTTAAATTGTCCTCATTTTAAGAATTATTTTTTCTATTCAGTATTACTAATTCAAATTACTCTGTGTTTCAGCTCACTGGTCCACTCCTCCGTATCATATGATCTACTGTTGATTCTTTGTAGTGTGTGTGTGTGTGTGTTTCAATTATTGTATTCTTCATCTCTGTTTGGTTAATCTTTATATCAGCCAATTCTGTGAAAACTTTGAACTTTTTCCTCTGTTCATCTAGTCTTCCAAATTCTTTGGAAATTTTTCTGATCATTACCTTAAACTCTGTGAGGTAGAATACTTATCTACACTTTCTTTAGCTCTTCTTTTGGGGTTTTTATTGTGTTTGCTCATTTGTAACATATCATTCAGTTACCTAATTTTAATTTTATTTCTACATAATCAGTGCTTTCATTTTTTTTAGTCTTGAAGAAGTGGCCTATGTGGAAAATGTTCCATAAACACACTCCCCTCTGGTCACCAGAGATATATGCTTCCGTAATGTTCATTATGCGGCTTCAAGATCCACTATTGTTGTGGGCTCAGTACTATGGGAACACTGCATGAGTGGTCCCAGTTACCACTGTTTGAATAGACATACCTTGTCCAGTGTTTCTCCACTGCTGGTAGATGAACCAGGTACTGGCACTGCTGGTTGCTTAACCAAGAAATCCCAGTCCTAGTGCAGGCCCATGGTGGGTAGTGTGGGTTGAAAGGAAACTGGCCATGGAGACTCAGGTTTGTTCTTACCAACTTCTGGGCAGAGTCCAGTTCCAGGTAGGCTGGCTCAGGGCGTCAGTGTGAACTGGACTGGACCCTGGTAGCAAGGCTAAGCCAAGTTGTGCTGGTGTGGTGCTGGTATGCTGGAAGATAAACTGGCTCTGACAAGGCTGGCTGCAGAATCTTGGTGCTCCTGAAGCAAGTGTCTGCTATTGTTATTAGGGCTGTGGCCCATTGGATGGAAACCAAGGCCTACTCAGACCAGGCCTCGAGGTGGCTATCAGTCCACTGCTGAGCTGAACCACATCTTGGGGTCTCTAGCTTTAGAACAGGGATTGCAGAGCTGGTGCCAGCTCCCAGCTAGTGCCTAGGGAATCCTGGGGATGCTACTATCTCACTGGTGAGTGGGCTGCATTGGGACATAACTAGCTGATAAGCCATTCTGGTCCTAGGACTGGTGTCCATGTGGCAATGTTCTGGGCTATGAACCAATGGGTCCTGGGGCTAGTGCCAACCCGTTAGTGGATGGAACTGGGTCTTGTTGCTAGTTTTGGTGCAAAATTGGGTGGAAACTAGGTCCAAGTTGCCTTGGGACTGGTACCACTACTCCTCTTGGAGTGGTGTGGGAGTCTGGTCCTGGGGTTGGTACTGACCAACTGACGGAGAGGCCTGAGTCCCAGGTCAGGTGGAGGCTAAAGTGATCTACAGTAGCCAGCATGATTGTGGATGGGGCTGTGCTTTGCCCAGTTAGCTGTTTGACCTGAGGCACTCAAGATTGGTGCTACCTTGTCTTGGGTAGTGCTGAATCCCACTACTGAAAAGATAGAAGGAGGATTCCAATATGGTCCTTACCAGCATCAGTGTCCTTGCCATGGGATAGCTTTCCGAAATGGCTGATGCCTGTATCTATGTTCCCAAGGTGAGTCCTAATTTCTTCCTAACTCTCTGGCATGCTCTCCAAGATCAACAGGTGCATCTGACTCAGTTTTCTTTCAAATGACTCTTCTGTCATGGGTCTTATACAGTGTGTGACCTTTAGACCTAGAGCCTCTATTTCTCAAGGCCTCTGGCTCACCCCAAAAGATATCCCACTGACTTTAAAAGCCAATCCATTTTGAGTTTATTTTTGTGTATGGTGTTAGAAAGTGTTCTAGTTTCATTCTTTTACAAGTGGTTGACCAGTTTTCCCAGCACCACTTGTTAAAGAGATTGTCTTTAATCCATTGTATATTCTTGTCTCCTTTGTCAAAGATAAGGTGTCCATATGTGCGTGGATTTATCTCTGGGCTTTCTATTTTGTTCCATTGATCTATATTTCTGTCTTTGTGCCAGTACCATACTGTCTTGATAACTGTGGCT
>NW_011494849.1:1146168-1175244 GCF_000754665.1 Bison bison bison
TTAATTTCTCTTTCTGTTTTCTCATTATTAGTGTATAGGAATGCAAGGGATTTCTGTGTGTTGATTTTATATCCTGCAACTTTACTATAGTCATTGATTAGTTCTAGTAATTTTCTGGTGGAGTCTTTAGGGTTTTCTATGTAGAGGATCATGTCATCTGCAAATAGTGAGAGTTTTACTTCTTCTTTTCCAATTTGGATTCCTTTTATTTCTTTTTCTGCTCTGATTGCTGTGGCCAAAACTTCCAAAACTATGTTGAATAGTAATGGTGAAAGTGGGCACCCTTGTCTTGTTCCTGACTTTATAGGAAATGCTTTCAGTTTTTCACCATTGAGGATAATGTTTGCTGTGGGTTTGTCATATATAGATTTTATTATGTTGAGGTATGTTCCTTCTATTCCTGCTTTCTGGAGAGTTTTTATCATAAATGGGTGTTGAATTTTGTCAAAGGCTTTCTCCTCATCTATTGAGATAATCATATGGTTTTTATTTTTCAATTTGTTAATGTGGTGTATTACATTGATTGATTTGCGGATATTGAAGAATCCTAAACTCAAAATGGATTAAAGATCTAAACATAAGACTAGAAACTATAAAACTCCCAGAGGAGAACATAGGCAAAACACTCTCTGACATACATCACAGCAGGATCCTCTATGACCCACCTCCCAGAATATCGGAAATAAAAGCAAAAATAAACAAATGGGACCTAATTAACCTTAAAAGCTTCTGCACATCAAAGAAAACTATCAGCAAGGTGAAAAGACAGCCTTCAGAATGGGAGAAAATAATAGCAAATGAAGCAACTGACAAACAACTAATCTCAAAAATATACAAGCAACTCCTCCAGCTCAACTCCAGAAAAAAAAATGACCCAATCAAAAAATGGGCCAAAGAACTAAATAGACATTTCTCCAAAGAAGACATACAGATGGCTAACAAACACATGAAAATATGCTCAACATCACTCATTATCAGAGAAATGCAAATCAAGACCACTATGAGGTACCATTTCACACCAGTCAGAATGGCTGAGATCCAAAAGTCTACAAATAATAAATGTTGGAGAGGGTGTGGAGAAAAGGGAACCCTCTTACACTGTTGGTGGGAATGCAAACTAGTAGAGCCACTATGGAGAACAGTGTGGAGATTCCTTAAAAAACTGGAAATAGAACTGCCTTATGATCCAGTAATCCCACTGCTGGGCATACACACTGAGGAAACCAGAAGGGAAAGAGACACGTGTACCCCAGTGTTCATCGCAGCACTGTTTATAATAGCCAGGACATGGAAGCAACCTAGATGTCCATCAGCAGATGAATGGATAAGAAAGCTGTGGTACATATACACAATGGAGTATTACTCAGCCATTAAAAAGAATGCATTTGAATCAGTTCTAATGAGGTGGATGAAACTGGAGCCTATTATACAGAGTGAAGTAAGCCAGAAGGAAAACACCAATACAGTATACTAATGCATATATATGGAATTTAGAAAGATGATAACAATAACCCTGGGTACGAGACAGCAAAAGAGACACTGATGTATAGAACAATCTTATGGACTCTGTGGGAGAGGGAGAGGGTGGGAAGATTTGGGAGAATGGCATTGAAACATGTAAAATATCATGTATGAAACGAGATGCCAGTCCAGCTTCAATGCACGATACTGGATGCTTGGGGCTAGTGCACTGGGACGACCCAGAGGGATGGTATGGGGAGGGAGGAGGGAGGAGGGTTCAGGATGGGGAGCACATGTATACCTGTGATGGATTCATTTTGATATTTGGCAAAACTAATACAATTATATAAAGTTTAAAAACAAAAAAGATAAAAGTAAAATTTGAAATTAAAAAATAAATAAATAAATAAAATAAAAGCCAATCCAGAGGGATGGTATGGGGAGGGAGGAGGGAGGAGGGTTCAGGATGGGGAACACATGTATACCTGTGGCGGATTCATTTCGATGTTGGCAAAACCAATACAATATTGTAAAGTTTAAAAATAAAATAAAATTAAAATAAATAAATAAAAGACATGTAGAAACAAAAAAAAAAAAGAAAAAGAAAATGCTGACCTCTATAATAAATAATTCCAGTTTTCTATTTTATATAGAATAAATTGCTAACAGAAAATTAAAAAAAAAAAAGCCAATTATTTGGGGAGCTCATATTCTTAGTACAGAACCCTTAGTCTCAGTAGCTTGATGTGAAGCTCACATCCCATTGCTCCTTTGGTAGAACCTCTATAACTGGATGATCCTCTTGTTTGATTGTTGTCTACCCATAGTATGGGACTAGACTATACCCTGTATCCACTATTCCTCCCTGTTTGTTGTGGTTACTTCCTTATATTTTTAGTAATAGAGGATCTTTTCTATTAATCTTCAGGTCATTCTCATCAATAGCCTGTCTGTAAATAGTTGTAATTTTGGTGTTCCCATGTGTAGACATGAGCTCACAGTCCTTCTACAGTATTATTTTGGCCACGCCACCCTGTATCTCCTTATGGTTGTCTATATGCCAATGTGTATGTGTGTGAGCACAGTCTCTCAATTGTGTCTGACTCTGAAACCGTTGGACTGTAGCCTGCCCATGCCTTTATACTCCATAAGCACATTCTTTTGATTACCATAGCTTTAAATTGTGTTTTAGAAAGAGGAAGTATGAGTTTTATGTATTTGGAATAACTTGAAATTCAATATAAAATTTTAGTTGGAATTTTCTACTTTTGCAAAAAACGTTTTTTTTTTTTTTCACATTTTGATACAGATTGAACTGAATATGCAGATTATTTTAAGTAATGTGCATGTGTACTAAGTCATTTTAGATGTGTCTGACTCTCTGCAACCCCTCTAGCCCACCAGGCTCCTCTCTCCATGGGATTCTCCAAGCAAGAATCCTGGAGTGGGCTGCCATGCCCTCTTCCAGGGAATCTTCCAGACCCAGGGATCAAACCACATCCTTTATGCCTACTACATTGGCAGGTGATTTCTTTACCACTAGCACCACCTGGGAAAACCTGTTTTAGGTATTATTGACATCTTAATAATATTAAATATTCCAGCTCATGAATGTCTTGCCATTTATGCATTTTTCTTGAATATCTTTCAGCAGTGTTTTATAGTTTTCAGTGTATGATTCTTTTTGCTTCCTTGCCTAAGTTTACTCAATATGTTATTCTTTTTCACGCTATTTCAAGGAGAATTTTATTCTTAATTTCCTTTTTGTGTTGCTCATTGATTGCACAGAAAATCAATATATTTTCATAGTAAAAAGAAACTCTCAAAAATGGTAGGAATGTACTTGAATGTAATAAAAGTGGTGTATGACATATCCACAGCTCAGATTACAATTAACATTAAGAGACTAAAAACCTTTACTTTAAAATCTGGATCAAGACATGAGTGCAACATTCTCACCACTACTTTGTAACATGTGCTTAGTTGCTCAGTCCTGTCCAATTATTTTTGACCCTTTGGACGGTAGCCCACCAGGCTCCTCTGTCGAGGGGATTTTTCAGGCAAGAAATATTGGAGAGGGTTCATTTCCTTCTCCAGGGGATCTTCCTGACCCAGGGAGTGAACCCATGTCTCCTATGTCTCTTGTGTTGCAGACATAATCTTTACCCATTGAACCACAGGGGAAATCCCTTCTTTTGTAACATAGCACTGAAATAAAAATTCTTGTTAAATTTTTACATTTTTCTACTTATAGACCAGGTCATCTCTGAAGTTAGATAATTTTACTTAATTTTGCTGTCTTTAACGAGCTTCTAATGGCAGCCAATTGCTATCCTTTCAATCTCAGCTTCAACATCACCTTTTAGGAAAGGTCTTTGCTGATTACATTACCCACAGTAGAATCCTCCCTCTTGTTTCTGTTACAGTACTCTATTTCTTGTTATATGCACTAAATAAGACTACAACTTCTTTATTAAAGTGTCTCTTATATTGTCCTGCTGCTGCTGCTGCTAAGTTGCTTCAGTCATGTCTGACTCTGTGCGACCTCATAGAGGGCAGCCCACTAGGCTCCCCTGTCCCTGGGGTTCTCCAGGCAAGAACACTGGAGTGGGTTGCCATTTCCTTCTCCAATGCAGGAAAGTGAAAAGTGAAAGTGAAGTCATTCAGTCGTATCTGACTCTTAGCGACCCCATGGACTTCAGCCCACCAGGCTCCTCTGTCCATGCAAGAGTACTGGAGTGGGGTGCCATTGCCTTCTTTGATATTGTCCTACTCCATTTTAAGAATTTAAGATCCATGCAGGAAGAAAAATTTACATGCTATTTTCTCCTGTTTTAGTAACTGCTGTGTTTTTACCCATAGCATAGTTTGTGTAAAATATAGGTATTCTACATTAAAAGAAAGCTAATAATGGGATAAAATTAGTTATTATACCTGATTTGGTGATAAATTTTTTATATATATTTGATCAAACATTGAGGCAGTATAAATTGAGCTCTCAATAAAAAGAAGGAAAATTTTTCTATAGCAAGAGGAGAAATACATGATGAATTAATCTTCACTGAAACAAAATGGTTGGGTCAATATTTTGTTCTTGACTGGCAATAGTCTTAATATGGTTCTCAAACTTTTTTTCTCTCTCTATGTTTCATGTTTCTGACCCAAATTAATTCTGGGATGTAGTCCAATAGTATCTTTATATACAGATGCATTAATAAAATTTAGTGTAAAATCCCAGCAATTTAATTAAGCAAGAATCAGTCTTGGACACGTTCCAAGTCTAAGACAATGATAAATGTGGCTAGAAGGGATAAAAAGTCAAGTGTTCTTTGATTGTACTGAGGAAAAAAAGTTGATAGTCTTTTAAGAACTGATATAAATTTCTCAGGAAGATCCTTTATAGACTTAAAGCAATACATATAAATAACAACAGCTGCAGCAACACAAGGAAGTCTCTCAAAATTGCAAGTCAACTAGTCTGGCTCCACTAACATGGTAGAATCAAATGGGGCTAAAGAATTAAGTGGTACTTTTTTTTTTTTTTTAATTTTGAAGTTAAGAGGAAAAGTAGTCACTTAAGACAAATTTCCCTGGAAATGGCTAGCTTCTATCTTTCTTTGTAAACCTAGGGTTTGCTTGTCTTTTGGATTAATTTTCTTAATATGGTAAATTTTTTTTTTTTATTTTGTGTGCCCTGTGGAATTTCTTTTAAACTATTTCTAATGCAGATAAAAACAGTATGTCAAATAATCTGAAAACTCCATGGAATAAATGACCAGATGAATAAAAAGAAAATATTTCTTCATGTAATAATGCAGGCTTTCAATCTATGTTGTCATATTGGATGCAAGAATTCCAGGAGTTAATGAGTAACTTAAAAAGTCTTTCCTCAGATTATGAAAAAGCTTCCACAAGGTAAGAGTAGTAGTGAGTAGTGAGAACCAGGGTTCACAATTGTGTGACTTTCTTTACAATGTAAGGAACTAATTGAAATATGTCAAAGTTAGGTTCCGATTCTAGTTTTATCACTTAAAAATGTTTGCCCTTGAGAAAATTAATGAGATATTATGGACCTCATTTTCATCAGTTATAGAAAGGTAATAAGTAATTACAGTACTTGTTATTATAAATACTAATCTTGATACATTAAAGTATAAGAGCATGATTGGAATCCACTAAAACTATTTTGAGCAGTTGAATGATATAATCAGAACAAAATGTAAAGAGTGTAATTTGAGCTGTTTCAGAAAGCCAAGTTGTTGGAGGGCAGAATAAAAGTGGAAAGACTTGGCAGGAAGCTAGTGCTGTGGGCTAGAAAGGAAATGGGGAGATAGGAAATAATCAAATTTGTGAATCAATATGAATGTAGAGACAACAGGATTTGTTAAAGAAAGAAAGTTGTAATATGACTGCAAAAGTGGAGTGATGAGCACTGTCAGATTTTTTGAAGGAGGTACCAATAATAAGGAAAACCTTCAAAAAGTTTTGTTATATATACTAAATAGATATCCAGATCCAGATATCCAAAGTTGAAGATACTGCTCATACAAGTGTCAACAAAAGGGTGGAGGTAGGGGCTGGAGACATGACATTGGATGACATCAGCATTTATAGGGCAGGAAACTGGAGACATTGAAATACAGACACACAGAAAGACTTCTCAGTAAATTCTAATGCAATCCAGGACAGTGACCTTCTCTTCATAGACTCATCTACCCACAGGGAATATGTATATCAGTTTAACTAGTCTCAAGTATTATCCATATTGACTTTATCAATGGTATTTTAGAAATTTACATACAATTATCTTCCAATCTTTTCCTGTCCTTTAATTTTTCCTTAAAAACTCAGTAAGGCACTGCTATTCCTGGTAAGAACTCTCTGATTCTGGTTTAATTGTGATATTCTTACACTATGATACTTAGCACTGTCTCAGTATTCTTATAGCACTTAAGAAACCAATCTGGTATTTTCTGATACTTATTATTGAGTGTAGGGAACTATGACTTAATCAACTAGGGTATCACAATGTTGTCTATGAACTACTGTACACAAATAGATATTCCATACATCTTCTTTCATTTGAATGTATAAATAGAAAGCAAAATTTGTGTCTCTTCTAAAAGCTTTCCCCCTTGTTTTCAAGGTAAACTGCTTCATAATATGTGAACTCAGCTCCTGTCCAGAATAGAAGGAACCAAGGAACAATGTAACTTGCTTTGCCCTCCTGAGCCTCACACAGAATCCAAAGGAGCAGAAAGTCCTTTTTATTATGTTCTTGCTCTTCTACATTTTGACAGTGTTGGGCAACCTGCTCATTATTGTGACTATAACTTTCAGTAAGACCCTGAACTCACCAATGTATTTTTTTCTTGCTTGCTTATCATTTATGGATGTCACTTATTCCTATTGTATTACACCCAGATTGATATCAAACTTGTTCTTTGCAGAAAATATCATATCCTTTGATTACTGCATGATTCAGCTGTTTATACAGCACATTTTTGATGGATCAGAGGTCTTTCTTCTTTTAGCAATGGCCTACGAATGCTATGTGGCCATCTGTAAGCCCTTGCATTATTTGGTGATCATGAGACAGAGGGTTTGTGTTATTCTGCTGGTGCTGTCCTGCACAGTTGGTTTTGTGCACTCAGTAATTCAACTCAGCACTATTTACAGGCTCCCGATCTGTGGCCCCAATGTCATTGATCACTTTATGTGTGACATGTACCCCTTATTGAAACTCGTCTGTACTGACCCCTACATCATTGGCATCTTAGTTGTGGCCAATGGAGGACTGATCTGCTCTATTGTGTTTCTGCTCTTACTCGTCTCCTATGGAGTCATCCTGCGATTTCTGAAGAACCTGAGTCAGGAAGGGAGGAAGAAAGCTCTCCAGATATGTGGTTCCCACATCACTATGGTTGTCTGCTTTGTTTGTTCCCTGTATTTTCATATATGCAAGACCCTCTACCAACTTTTCTACTGACAAAACACTGTGTGTTTTATACAATCATAATCCCTATGCTGAATCTATTAATCTGTCGAGACGAGCTCGACAAGCAAGGTTTCTGAAAGCGTGATAGGGCAAGAGAATGAGAAACGAGACACAAGAAAGCAGAGAAAATCGAGGATCAGGGGACCAATACTGCTCCAAGGTTAAGGTGCTGAAACTGAATCCAAGCCAGCTTTATTATACTTTCAGCTGTGAATGAAAGAATATGTGGGGAGTTAAACTGTAACTCATGTGGCCTTCAGAGCCAAAGAACCAAATGACCATTAACCATTGAGTAATTAGGAAACAGTAATTAATAACAAATCAGTAACTAAGACTAATATTCTTATCTATAGATTTTCCACCAGATACATAAAACACGTGACTCTGAGACGCCAGTTGAGAAACAGTCTGGGGTCGGTTTTCCGACCCCAGGATCATATCTTGTTTTCAAGATTATGAACTGTTCCCTCTGGACTTGTTCCAAGAGTCTCATGCCTTATAGCATCCAGTTTATCAATAATTATAAATTTCTTTTGTGGCCCTTGCCAGGGCCTGCTTTTCTTTTATTCTTCTTGTCTCCTACATGTCCCCCTTTTTGATTTTTCACATGATGAGAAATGGTGAGAAATGCTAGTTGCTGTTGTTGGTTTCATTGTCGTTGTTGGTTTCATTGTCTCTTGATCGTTCTTCTCCAGACTATACAGAAACACAAACACATAATTAATAGCACTCCCATAACCAGAGCAATTCCATATCCAAATGTCTTGATCTGTTTTAAAGGATTAAGAGAAGAAAGATTATCAGCAACAGTATCAAGAAAATCTGATCCAGAAATTGCATCAAGATGTTTATTAGAAGTTTTTAATATATTGTGTTGTAGATCTTGAATATCTACAGAAATATTACCTTGATTCAATAGGTGTTGTTCAACTTTATCCAAATTGAATTATGTCTTATTACATTTGAAAGTCGTTACACAAAAGGAAGGATAGTTCCAATCAAATCTTAGTCTCACCTGTTTTTGTAAACTGACTAATTGATCTCCTAATAAAATAACAGATTGTTAAGTTCGGCCACTTGGGAGGCCAACTTTCCATCAATGTTTTGTTGAGTGGTCCAAAGGACATCAGTCTGTATGTCATTCTTGTATAAAATGAACTGTTTGTACAGATTTATGAAGAGCCATTCCAGCTATGGCTGGCATAGTGGTAATTGCAATAATGCCTAAGATTGCAGCAATTAGTAATTCCACAAAACGTTTAACACATTTAAGATTTTTTAATATTTCTTCAATAACATATAATGTAGGGCTTTCTTGCCAAGGTTGTTGTAAATCAACTGGAACCCATATGCCAGTTCTGGTTTTAAGAATATAAAAACTCTGCCAACTTTCATCAAAAGGAATGGTATTATTTATACATATATAAAATGAACAGTTAATACATGTTACTAATCCCAAATTGGGATCATATTTTGCTGGTCCAATCATAAAAACAAAAGGAATTCTTACACAAATCTGAATAGTGTGGGTAGAGTTTTTTGTAAAATTAAAGGTAGCTTTTGGGTCACTTAAAATATATTTAGTATATGGTCCCTTCCAAGCAATTAATTCTTTTAATGCCATGGGTATTTTCCATAATTCATCATGAATAGGATAATGATCTAGACAAGGCACAGGGGGAGCTAATCGTACCCCATGCCATATGAGGGGTTGACTACCATAAGTACTAATTGTCTTTTCATTATATACCCATGGGGAAGACATTTTAGATTCTATAAGTTTAGAGGTTCCTCAGGGTCCCCAATCAATAATGGAGCGTTCTGCAACACTTAATAATAAGTGACCTTCTTATCCTTTACATAATTTCCATCTTAACCAATTTTCAACACCATGGCTAATTTCAGCAATGCAACCAGGAAGGTCAGGTGGATTCATCATGCTGGAAGTTTCCTCTTATTCTAAAAAAGTAAGGGCAATTAACAGAAAGAGGGAAGTCTCCTCATTTGATTTTTTTTTACAACTGACAGCCACTTTTGACATCCTGTTTTAATACATATTCTTCCAAAATGAATACAAATAGGAGTGGCATCAGAGCCTATAGTATAATTTATCAACTGACTACCTTCTTCCTTTACAGTCTATTTTAATATGTCCTAATTTTCCACATTGGTGACATCTCATATCTGTCTTTTTATTAGCTTTAGACAATGCATGAGCCAGAAGTTGCATTTTATATGGTTATGACCCAATATCCTGGCAAAATTTAATATATTCTTCTAGAGGGGCAACCTGTGCTTTGAGAGGCTGAATCGTCTTTTTACATCCTGAGTTAGCATTGTCATAAGCAAGAACTTGCATCAGCATATCTCTCAGACCAGGTTGTGAGACTGTTTTATTTAAATTTTGATGTAGCCTGGCAATAAAATCTACATAAGGTTCCCCATTTGATTGTTTAATTTGGGTAAATGAAATCAAGGCTTGTCCAAGTGGATTTATTCTCTCCTAGGTTTTTAAACATAGCATTCTCACTTGAGCAAATAATTGATCATCAAATTGTAACTGAGCCTGAATGACAAAATGTGTCCCACTACCCATTAATTGATCAAGTGTTATATCAACTGGTGGATTGGCTGTCACATATCTGTGAGCATATTGATTTGCTTCATCTTGCCACCAGGTCCTAAATTATAAAAATTCTGAGGTGGATAGGCAAGTTCTGGCTATCATTTCCCAATCATAAGAAATTAACCGTTCAGCTTGTGAAAGTCTCTAAATTAGTCCCATGGTATAAGGAGAACTAGTTCTGTATTGGGTACATGCCTGTTTTATCTCCTTTATGGTTTTAAATGGTGTGGCATTATAATCGCAATGCATTCCTCCTTGTGGAAATTGAGGATCTGGTGAGATTTGAGTTATAGCCACAGGAAGAACTAAAGCGTCTTCATCCCCCTGCAACTGTGCCATATGAACTCCCTTTTGTAAAGGCATCATTTTATTAGGCACATTTATCTGTGGTTTAAAAGCAAATGCATCATCCCAAGGGGTTTCAGGATTGAAAGGAGGGGGCTAGACCAAAGATGCAGTTGGTCGGAGAGAAAGATCTGTTCTTGACTTCTATCATTCTTTTGGCTCTTATTTGTCATTCTTATTGATTGTTTCTCTTCCTCACCACACATGTTATCATATAAATTCATTTCCTCCATTTGTTCTTGTATTTGTTCTACAGAATTCCCTGAATCCAAGGTTTCAGATCGCAGCAGTACTAAAGCTGTGCTAATAAGATTCCCTACTGATCATACACACAAAGGAATCTTTTCACTGCTTTGGTAAGCAGGGTACAGGCAACCCATAAGTTCTTGCCATTCCTCATGCCTCAAAGCCCTTTATCTGGATCTAGCCAGTAGAAATATTTTTCAATGGCAGAAAACAATTCTTTAAAAGAGGAATGAGAAATCTCAACCTCTGCACTTTTTAACAAAGTTTTTAACACTTGCATATCATTGTTACCCTGATTGACAAATCCACAGGGGTGTATTTATCAAGTACTTTCCTCAAGCTGGCCAGATTTCCCTGAGTTCTCTGCCGCTAGGAGCTAGCCTCTGAGGCTGGATTCACTTTCAGATCCCCGTTTGGGTGCCACATTTCAAGACCAGCTTGACAAGCAGGGTTTCCGAAAGTGCGATACAGCGAAAGAATGAGAAACAAGACACAACGATTCAGAGAAAAGCGAGGATCAGGGGACCAACACCACTCCAAAGTGAAGGTGCTGAAACTGAATCCAAGCCAGCTTTATTATGCTTTCAAGTGTGAATGAAAGAATATGCAGGGAGTTAAACTATAACTCTTTCCTTTTCTCCTTTGCTTTTCGCTTCTCTTCTTTTCACAGCTATTTGTAAGGCCTCCTCAGACAGCCATTTTCCTTTTTTTGCATTTCTTTTCCATAGGGTTGGTCTGGATCCCTGTCTCCTGTACAATGTCATGAACCTCCATCCATAGTTCATCAGGCACTCTATCTATCAGATCTAGTCCTAAATCTATTTCTCACTTCCACTGTATAATCATAAGGGAGCTTATTTAGGTCATACTTGAATGGTATACTGGTTTTCCCTACTTTCTTCAGTTTAAGTCTAAATTTGGCAATAAGGAATTCATGATCTGAGCCACAGCCAGACCCTGGTCTTGTTTTTATTGACTGTATAGAGCTTCTCCATCTTTAGCTGCAAAGGACATAATAAACTTGATTTCAGTGTTGACCATCTGGTGAGATCCATGTGTAGAGTCTTCTCTTGTGTTGTTGGAAGAGGGTGTTTGTATGACCAGCGCATTCTCTTGGCAAAACTCTATTAGCCTTCACCCTGCTTCATTCTGTATTCCAAGGCCAAATTTGCCTGTTACTCCAGGTGTTTCTTGACTTCCTGCTTTTGCATTCCAGTCCCCTATAATGAAAAGGACATCTTTTTTGGGTGTTAGTTCTAAAAGGTCTTGTAGGTCTTCATAGAACCAATCAACTTCAGCTTCTTCAGCGATACTGGTTGGGGCATAGACTTGGATTACTGTGATATTGAATGGTTTACCTTGGAAACGAACAGAGATCATTCTGTCGTTTTTGAGATTGCATCCAAGTACTGCATTTCAGACGCTTTTGTTGACCATGATGGCTATTCCATTTCTTCTAAGGGATTCCTGCCTGCACTAGTAGATATAATGGTCATCTGAGTTAAATTCACCCATTCCAGTCCATTTTAGTTCGCTGATTCCTAGAATGTCGACGGTCACTCTTGCAATCTCCTGTTTGACCACTTCCAATTTGCCTTGATTCATGGACCTGACATTCCAGGTTCCTATGCAATATTGGTCTTTATGGCATCAGACCTTGCTTTTATCACCAGTCATATCCACAACTGGGTATTGTTTTTGCTTTGGCTCCATCCCTTCATTCTTTCTGGAGTTATTTCTCCAGTGATCTCCAGTAGCATATTGGGCACCTACTGACCTGGGGAGTTCCTCTTTCAGTATCCTATCATTTTGCCTCTCATACTGTTCATGGCGTTCTCAAGGCAGCAATACTGAGGTGGTTTTCCATTCCCTTCTCCAGTGGACCACATTGTGTCAGACCTCTCCACGATGCCCGCCCATCTTGGGTAGTCCCACAGGGCATGGTTTAGTTTCATTGAGTTAGACAAGACTGTGGTCCTAGTGTGATTAGATTGATTAGTTTTCTGTGATTATGGTTTCAGTGTGTCTGCCCTCTGATGCCCTGTTGCAACACCTACGGTTTTACTTGGGTTTCTCTTACCTTGGATGTCGGGTATCTCTTCATGGCTGCTCCAGCAAAATGCAGCCACTCTTCCTTACCTTGGACAAGGGGTATCTCCTCTCTGCCACCCCTCCGACCTTGAACATGGAATAGCTCCTAGGCCTTCCAGTGCCCAGGCAGCCACCGCTCATTGGAGTTGGGGTTGCTCCTCGCGGCCACTGCCCCTGGCCTCCGGCCTGGGACAGCTCCTCCCAGCCGCCACTCCTGGCCTCAGGCGGGAGTAAATCCTCTTGGCTACTCCTGCACTGTCGCAGCTTGGCACTCTCGGCCACCGTCCCTGACCTCGGACGTGGCTCAGCTCCTCTTGGCTTCCGCCCCTGACCTCGGATGCAGGGTAGCTCCTCTCGGGGTAGCAAAGGAGTAAAGGAAAGATATAAACATCTGAAGGCAGAGTTCCAAAGAATAGCAAGAAGAAATAAGAAAGCCTTCCTCAGCAAGCAATGCAAAGAAATAGAGGAAAACAACAGAATGGGAAAGACTAGAGATCTCTTCAAGAAAATCAGAGATACCAAGGGAACATTTCATGCAAAGTTGGGCTCGATAAACGACAGAAATAGTATGGACCTAACAGAAGCAGAAGATATTAAGAAGAGGTGGCAAGAATACGGAGAAGAACTGTACAAAAAAAGAGCTTCAAGACCAAGATAATCATGATGGTGTGATCACTCATCTAGAGTCAGACATCCTGGAATGTGAAGTCAAGTAGGCCTTAGAAAGCATCACTATGAACAAAACTAGTGGAGATAATGGAATTCCAGTTGACCTATTTGAAATCCTGAAAGATGATACTGTGAAAGTGCTGCACTCAGTATGCCAGCAAATTTGGAAAACTCAGCAGTGGCCACAGGACTGGAAAAGACCACGTTTCATTCCAAACCCAAAGAAAGGCAATGGCAAAGAATGCTCAAAGTACCACACAATTGCACTCATCTTACATGCTAGTAAAGTAATGCTCAAAATTCTCCAAGCCAGGCTTCAGCAATACACTAACTTCCAGATGTTCAAGATGGTTTTAGAAAAGGCAGAGGAACCAGAGATCAAATTGCCAACATTTGCTGGATCATGGAAAAAGGAAGAGTGTTTCAGAAAAATATTTATTTCTGCTTTATTGACTATGCCAAAGCTTTTGACTGTGTGGATCACAATAAACTGTGGAAAATTTGAAAGAGATGGGAATACCAGACCACCTGACCTGCCTCTTGAGAAACCTATATGCAGGTCAGGAAGCAACAGTTAGAAATTGACATGGAAAAATAGACTGGTTCCAAATAGAAAACGGAGTACGTCAAGGCTTTACATTGTCACCCTGCTTATTTAACTTTTATGCAGAGTACATCATGAGAAACGCTGGGCTGGATGAAACACAAGGTGGAATCAAGATTGCTGGGAGAAATATGATAACCTTAGATATGCAGATGACACCACCCTTATGGCTGAAAGTGAAGAGGAACTAAAAAGCTTCTTGGTGAAAGTTAAATAGGAGAGTGAAAAAGTTGGCTTAAAGCTCAACATTCAGGAAACTAAAATCACGGAATCTGGTTCCATCACTTCATGGGAAACAGTGGAAACAGGGCTAGACTTTATTTTTTGGGGGGCTCCAAGATCACTGCAGATGGTGACTACAGTCAAGAAATTAAAAGACGCTTACTCCTTGGAAGGAAAGTTATGACTAAACTAGATAGCTTATTCAAAAGCAGAGACACTAATTTGCCAAAAGAGGTCTGTCAAGTCAAGTCTATGGTTTTTCCAGTAGTCATGTATGGATGTGAGAGTTGGACTGTGAAGAAGGCTGAGCCCCGAAGAATTGACGCTTTTGAACTGTGGTGTCAGAGAAAATTCTTGAGAATCTTTTGGACTGAATGGAGATCCAACCGGTCCATTCTAAAGGAGATCAGTCCTGGGTGTTCATTGGAAAGACTGATGCTAAAGCTGAAACTCCAATACTTTGGCTACCTAATGCAAAGTGTTGACTAATTGGAAAAGATTCTGATGCTGGGAGGGATTGGGGGCAGGAGGAGAAGGGGACGACAGAGGATGAGATGGCTGGATGGCATCACTGACTCAATGGATGTGAGTCTGAGTGAACTCTGGGAATGAACTGAGCGAATGAACTTAACTGAACTGGAGATGCTCAAGCACACCTTAGTAAATGCAGTCACACCAGTGTGCTGCTGCTAAGTCACTTCAGTTGGGTCCGACTCTGTGTGACTCCATAGACGGCAGCTCACCAGGCTCCCCCGTCCCTGGGATTCTCCAGGCAAGAACACTGGAGTGGGTTGCCATTTCCCTCTCCAATGCATGAAAGTGAAAATTGAAAGTGAAGTCGCTCAGTCGTGTCCTACCCTCAGCAACTCCATGGACTACAGCCTACCAGGCTCCTCCATCCATGCGATTTTCTAGGCAGAAGTACTGGAGTGGGGTGCCATTGCCTTCTGGTCTGGTATTACACTCTACATTCAAATAGCTATTTCTGAAAGAGGTCTTGTCTGTGTGTGACCTTTAAATCTGGAGTCTTTATTTCTCAAGACCTCTTTCTCACCAAAGTTAACCCCACTGGCTTTCAATGTCAAATGTTTTGGGGGCTCATATTCTTAGTGCAGGACCTCTGGTATGAGTAGTTTAGTATGGGCCTCAGACCCCTTTGCTCCTTTGGGGAGCCTCTTCAACTGGATTATCCTCTCATTTTTGTATTACCTGACTTGCCTCTTGAGAAACATATACGCAGGTCAGAAAGCAACAATTAGAACTGGACATGGAACAACAGACTGGTTCCAAATAGGAAAAGGAGTACGTCAAGACTGTATACTGGCATCCTGCTAATTTAACTTATATGCAGAGTACATCATGAGAAACGCTGGGCTGGAAGAAGCACAAGCTGCAATCAAGATTGCTGGCAGAAATATGAATAACCTTAGATATGCAGATGACACCACCCTTATGGCAGAAAGTGAAGAGTAACTAAAAAGTCTGTTGGTGAAAGTGAAAGAGGACAGTGAAAAAGATGGCTTCAAACTTAACATTCAGAAAATGAAGATCATGGCATCTGATCCCATCATTTCATGGGAAATAGATGGGGAAACAGTGTCAGATTTTATTTTTTGGGGGCTCCAAGATCACTGCAGATGGTGACTGCAGCCATGAAATTAAAAGACCCTTACTCTTTGGAAGGAAAGTTATGACCAACCTAGATAGCATATTCAAAAGCACAGACATCACTTTGCCAAAAGAGGTCTGTCTACTCAAGTCTATGGTTTTTTCAGTAGTTATTTATGGATGTGAGATTTGGACTGTGAAGAAGGCTGAGCCCCGAAGAATTGATGCTTTTGAACTGTGGTGTTGGAGAAGACTCTTGAGAGTCCCTTGGACTGCAAGGAGATCCAACCAGTCCATTCTGAAGGAGATCAGCCCTGGGATTTCTTTGGAAGGACTGATGCTATAGCTGAAACTCCAGTACTTTGGCCACCTCAAGCGAAGAGTTGACTCATTGGAAATGACTCTGATGCTGGGAGGGATTGGGGGCAGGAGGAGAAGGGGACAACAGAGAATGAGATGGCTGGATGGCATCACTGACTCGATGGACATGGGTCTGAGTGAACTCCGGGAGTTGGTGTTGGACAGGGAGGCCTGGCGTCCTGCAGTTCATGGGGTCACAAAGAGTCGGACACGACTGAGCAACTGATCTGAACTGAACTGAAACCAAGATATGGCAGCTGCCTATACACTATATTTGCCACTCCTACCTAGCCTTCAATGGCCTTTTTATATCTTTATTAATAGTGGAAATTTTCTGCCACTCATCAGGCCATTCTCAAAAATGATCACTCAGTAAATAGCCAGAATTCAATGTTCCCATAGAAGGGCATGAACCCAGGGTCTTTGTATTGTGCCACCTTTGCTACTCCACCCTAAATATTTCTCTGTTGTTAGTAGTATATTTGCATAGGGGCTTCCCCAGTGGCTCAGACGGTAAGGAATCTGTTTACAATGCGGGAGACCTGGTTTCGATCCCTGGTGTGGGAAGATCCCCTGGAGGAGGGCATGCCAACCCACTCCAGTATTCTTGCCAGAGAATTCCCAGGTACAGAGGAGCCCATTGGGTCACAAAGAAGATGGACGCAACGGCACAGCACACATCTTTACATACAGAAGTATTTTTTAAATTTAATGGAAAGTCCCAGTGAATTTTATTAAGAAATAATCAATATCGGATACATTACACGTCTAAGACATAGTGTTAAATGTGTTTCAGTTCAGTTCAGTTCAATTCAGTCACTCAGTCATGTCTGACTCTTTGCTACCCCATGAATCACAGCACGCCAGGCCTCCCTGTCCATCACCAACTCCTGGAGTTCACTCAGACCCATGTCCATCGAGTCAGTGATGCCATCCAGCCATCTCATTCTCTGTTGTCCCCTTCTCCTCCTGCCCCCAATCCTTCCCATCATCAGAGTCTTTTCCAATGAGTCAACTCTTCACATGAGGTGGCCAAAGTACTGCAGTTTCAGCTTCAGCATCATTCCCTCCAAAGAAATCCCAGGGCTGATCTCCTTCAGAATGGACTGGTTGGATCTCCTTGCAGTCCAAGGGACTCTCAAGAGTCTTCTCTAACACCACAGTTCAAAAGCATCAATTCTTCAGGGCTCAGCCTTCTTCACAGTCCAACACTCACGTCCATACATGACCACAGGAAAAACCATAGCCTTGACTAGATGGACCTTTGTTGTCAAAGTAATTTCTATGCTTAAAAGTGATCTTTGTCTCTTTTGGGAAAATAGATGATGTTCTTTTAGAAACTGATGCAAAAGTTTCAGGAGGTCATTTGTTAGGCTTAAAACATTGCACTAAAATATGTGAAGGACAGCAGAATAATTTTTCTCAAAATCTTAAGTCAACTAGTTTGGCTGTACCAATGTGACAGAATGAGAAACGTTAAGCAATTTACTGATTTTTTCTCTCTTGAAGTTAAGAAAAAATTTACTAGAAACACATTTTCCTGGAAATACCTTGTTGTTCTTCCAAGATAAACCTAGAATTTGCATAGCTTTCTGACAAATTATCTTAACATGGTAAACTTTTATTTTTTGGGTACCATGGAACTTCTTTTAAACAATCTAAAGTGCAAATAAAAAGTCCTCTGAATAAATGGAAGAACCCATGGAAGAAATGAACAAACAGCTGAATGAAATCAAACATATCCTCAGGTATATTGCAACCTTTTGTCCTCTTTTGTCATATTGGATTAAAGAAAAAGATCAAGGTCTTTAGGAATGATTTATAAACTTTTCCTTCTGGTTTTGAATACACTCCAACAAGGTGAGACAAACAGTAAATGTTGGGAAACATGATTCACAATTATGGACTTTATTATGCAAGCGTTTAAGCTGTTTTGAAAGATATCAAACTTAGTTTCCAATTCCTGTTTTATTACGTGGAAATGTGTACCCTTAGGAAAATTAAAGGAGTATTCTTAGCCTTAGCTTTATCAACTGGAAAAATGTGATTATGGGTTTGTTACTGTAAATATTAACTGTTATACATTACATTTGATAGAATAAGAATTTTGAGCAGTTGAGTGATATAACTGGAACAAGATTTAAAGAATATAATTTGAGTTGCTTCAAGAGAACAAATTGGTGGACAATCCTTCTAACCCCCCCACACACACAAAAAAAAAAATGGAGAAAAGTAGCAGGAGGTTACTGCTCTGGACCAGGAAAAATGAAGGGAAGGGAGTGATCACACTTGTGACATATTTTGAAAGTATAGTCAACTATATTTGATACAGTTATCAGTAAATAATATGAGAGCAAAAAGAGAATGATAACACTGTGCAAAGCTTTGTCTGAACAATTACACTGAAAGCTGATGTCTTTTAGCAAGATGGGGGACATCTTTTATACTGTAGAAAATTTTGCATTATATGTACTAAATTGATATCTAACTATTCAAAATTGGAAGTGCTGCTTATGTAAAAATGAGGATAGAGATAGGGACTGGAGACACAAAATTGGACTGCCTCAGTACTCATTGTTTAGAAGGAATATCTAGCTAGAAACTCTAAGAAAGAAGTCTCAGGAAGTTTTGAGACAATTCTGGGCAGTGGCTTTATATTCATATTTTGATCTACTCACAAGGAATATGCTAGCTTAAGTGGGTTTCTAGTGTTATAATTTTGTGACTGTATAAATTATATACTTTTCCTGGAATTCCTTCCCCATCTTTTTTTGTTATTTCACTTTTCCTTTAAAACTCAGCTAAGTCATTGCTTCTTCTGGGAAGACTTCTCTTGTTCTAGTCTGATTGATATATTTCTCCTCTGTGATATTTGGCATTGTGAGAGTGTCTGTATCATGACACCCATTATGTGTGTCTGCAATTTTCTGATTCCTCATTTTGTGTCGTATCACTGAGTCTAAGGAACTATGAGTAATTCAACAGCACATAACAATGTCTATGACCCCCTGGACACAAGCAGATTCTGTATGCACATTATTTTAATTGAAAGGATAAATAGAAGACAGAATTTTAGTACATTTAAAACTTTATTTTGTAGGTAAACTGCTTCTAATATGTGAAGTCAACTCCTGTCCAGAATAGATGGAACAAAGAAATAAAGTAACTTACTTTGTCCTCCTGGGCCTCACACAGAATCCAAAGGAGCAGAAAATCCTTTTTGTTATGTTATTGCTTTTTTACATTTTGACAGTGGTGGGGAACCTGCTCATTATTATGACTATAACTGTCAGTAAGACCCTGAACTCACCGTTGTATTTTTTTCTTGCCAGCTTATCATTTATGGATGCCACTTATTCCTCTTCTATAACCCCCAGACTGATTTCAGACTTACACTTTGGGGAAAATATCATAACTTTTTGATCTTGTATGACTCAGATGTTTATAGATCTTTTTTTTTTTTTTTTGGTGGATCAGAGGTCTTCCTTCTGCTGGTCATGGCCTATGACTGTTATGTGGCCATCTGCAAGCCTTGCATTATTTGGTGATCATGAGGCAGAAGGTGTGTATTGTGCTGCTGGTGTCCTGGGTTGGAGGTTTTCTGCACTCAGTAATTCAACTTAGCACTGTTTATGGGCTCCCATTCTGTGGGGCCAATGTCATGGATCACTTTACATGTGATATGTACCCCTTATTGAAACGCATCTGTACTGATACCTATGTCATTGGCATCCTAGTGCTGGCCAATGGAGGTCTGATCTGCTTTATCATCTTTCTGCTCTTACTTTTCTTCTATGGAGTCATCCTGCACTCTCTGAAGAACCTGAGTCAGGAAGGGAGGCAGGAAGCCCTCCAACCTGTGGTTCCCACATCACTGTGGTTGTCTGATTCTTTTTTCCCTGTATTTTCATATATTTAAGACCAGCTACAACCTTCCTGATTGACAAATCATTGGGTGTGTTTTATACAGTCATAACCCCCATGCTGAACCCATTAATCTACAGTCTAAGAAATTCTGAGATGACTAATGCTATGAAGAAACTCTGGAGAAAAACAGCAGATCAAATCAAATTAGTTCATTACCCATAATGAATTCAGTAACTTAGCAAGAGGGCCAATCTTCCAGAAAGGTATAGTCTTCATAAATATGATTAAATTTTTCCTCCTCTCTCAAGGAATTAGTTAATTATAAATAAGGAGTGAACTACACATTCTTGCTTTCATTGATAATTTCTTTCCTCATATGTAAACTATATAACATCTTGTGTACCACTGTGTCCAAATGGGTGGGACATTTAAAATAGAAGTGTTTGCATTTACAATAGAGAGCAATGAAAATTATGTAGCAAATGAGCTAATTAAATTTTTATGTGGTTACACTAATTTTAAATTTATATCCGATTTTGCTTTTATTGCTTTCTCATCGTTAGTTTTATTTCACATCCGAATTCCGTATATTATCTTTATTGTACTTGCTAAAAATTTAATTTCATATAGATCATCATCTATTCAGCTTCATTTACTTTACACATATAACTAAATATAATTTAATTTTTAAATAATTTAAATATGATGAGTATTTTAAAAAGTATTTAAAATAGAAGCCAAGCAAACTGTAATAGTGTATAATACACTTTTTGCCAACTCCACACCCAATGTCTCTCAGTTCCCCCAGTTTCAGTCAATGTACACTGTTTCTGAGATTCTTCAAACAATAATTTTGCACATACATGCATATTTTCATATATGAATGTGTTCACTTAGCTCTACATAAATTTTGTATTATCTTCTCAGCCTCTGGAAGATATTCAATATAGACATGCCAACCTTTATAGATCTAAGTCATTCTAGTTTCATGACCCTGTTTAACTTCTTTATACTGGATTGTGTACGACTGTTTGTGCCCCTCTGGACTATACAGCCCATGGAATTCTCCAAGCCAGAACACTGGAGCGGGTAGAAATTCCCTTCTCCAGGTGATCTTCCCAACCCAGGGATCAAACCCAGGTCTCACACATTGTAGGTAAATTCCTTACCAGCTGAGGCACCAGGGAAGCCCAACTTCTTTATAAAGATACACTAAAATTAAGTATTAAGTCCTTTTCAGGTTTTGCAATACAAGCTTTCTGATATTTTGTAAGTAAGATTCCTACACGTGGAATTGTTGATTTAACTGGTATACATGTCTACAACGTTTATGTTTGTGCATGCAGGCTGTTGGCTCAGTCATGTCTGACTCTTTGATACTCTAAGGACTGTAGTCCCCCAGGCTCCTCTATGCATAGGCCTGGAGGAGCAAGACAAGCAAGAACACAGGAGTGGGTGGCCACTCGCTTCCCCAGGGGATCTCCTGTACCCAGGGGTGGAACCCATTGTCTCTTATGTCTCCAGCATTGGCAGGCAGCTTCTTTACTACTAGCGCCATCATTTATGTTGGTAGTTATTGTTAAAATGCTATCCATGAACTTTTATCACACTCACTACTCCTCTAATTCTGAAAAATTGTTTCACCACATTCTTAAAAAACACTGCTTGGGAAACATTTGTGGTATTTGAAAATCAGATTTTAAAAAATGTGTTTCATTTACATACTTTAATTATAAAAATATATGTAACTGAATTTGGACATCTATTCACGTGTTTAAAGTGGTTTGTATTCATTTTCATGTACTGCTTATTAATGAATATCACATTTTATTTCCATTGCTGATATTTTCCAAATTTATCTTAATGATGTAATTATATACTAAGGAAATTAGCAACAACAGACTGGTTCCAAATCAGGAAAGGGGTACATCAAGAGTGTATATTGTCACTCTGCTTACTTAAATTATATGAAGAGTAAATCATGCAAAGTGCCGGGCTGGATGAAGCACAAGCTGGAATCAAGATTGCCAGGATGCCAGGAGCCAGCACAGGAGTTCCCACCTATGCCAAAGGTCGTGCGGAGAGGATCTGACATGCAAAGGCAAATTAGAACTCAAGAGGCCCCCTGGATCTGCCTGAGCATCTACACCAAAACCAAAATCTATCTATTTTACTATTTCACAACTTTCACCAACTCTTCTGACATTAACAGGGGGCTATCCCCGACCACCTTTCTCTGAAGAAAATCAACTTAGAGCTCTAGTTAATAAGTCTCCTGGGCATAATAGGAGTGTTTCAATTCAAACCCCTCTGGTGACTTTCTAGCTTGCCTGACAGTTTTGTTTGGACTCTTGCAGCTACGCATGCAATTGTTCACAGCCTCCCAACCATGAAAGGCACGGGAAGTTTAACATATTGTAATAATGCAGAGCTTCTCAGAGAGTTAAAATTATTAGAATAAAACTAGTAGAGGATTTCTTTGTTGAGTTAATGCTTGCTGCCAAGTTTCCATATCCCTTACCTACTGTGTCCCTGGGAGTGTATTGATTAATATAGTTGGTATATAGAAATGTAAGTAGTAGCTTTAATGTTTGTAACCTTGGACCCTTGAGTTAATTCTTTTCTTGTTATAACCTACCACACGTTTGCCCTATAGGAATGCAACTTTATCTAATGCTTTCAGTGCGTGGCACCTAACTTTAGAATAATCACCTTTAGAGAAAATAAGTTTAATGATCGACTAACCATTATTCAGAAGAAAGGGTCATAAAATGTTATCAGGCCTCCTGGCCAGAAGATGATGTAAATCACCTAAAGCCTTTGCATATGATAAGTTTGCAGAAAGAAAGCCTGGCTTCGATAAGAGTCAAGGACTGCTAACCTTGCATGACTCTACACCCCCTATTATCCTCTATGCACAACTTAAGGTATAAAAGCTACTTTGGAAAATAAAGTTGCGGGCCATGCTCATCAGGCTTGGTCTCCCCATGTCGTTCTTGCTTCCTTTTCTCTCCTTTTTTTCTCTGTTCTTCCTTCAGGATGAATGATTGGAGTGTGGGGGCTCTCTGAGATCACTTACTTGCCTGGGCTTCTAAGACCCACACGAGAAGGTGCCCAGGGTAGGACACCTTCAGTGATTCAAGAGACCACCTGCGGCCTCCGTGGTCAGAGCAAGTTTGGTGTCACGAACTTTATTAGTTTCCCATGTAAACCAGTCATATCAAGCCTCTGATCTCTCTGCTGTGCTATCCTTTTTCGCTAATGCCATCCTCCTGAGGGAATCCCTGGATCCAAACAGGGCTAGACCCTGGTACCAGGAGAAATATCAATAACCTCAGATATGGGGATGACACCACCCTTATGGCAGAAAGTGAAGAAAAACAAAAGAGCCTCTTGATGAAAGTGAAAGAGGAGAGTGAAAAAGTTGGCTTAAAACTCAATATTCAAAAATCTAAGATCACGGCTTCTGGTCCCATCACTTTGTGGCAGATAAATGAGCAAACAGTGGAAACAGTGAGAGACTTTATTTTCTAGGGCTCCAAAATCACTGCAGATAGTGACTGCAGCCATGCAATTAGAAGGCACTTGCTCCTTGGAAGAAAAGCTATGCCCAGCCTAGACAGCATATTAAAAAACAGAGACATTACTTTGCCAACAAAGGTCTGTCTAGTCAAAGCTATCATTTTTCCAGTGGTCATGTATGGATGTGAGAGTTGGACTATAAAGAAAGCTGTGTGCCAAAGAATTGATGCTTTTGAATTATGGCATTGGAGAAGACTCATGAGAATCCCTTGGATTGAAAGGAGACCCAGCCAGTCCATTCTAAAGGAAATCAGTCCTGAATATTCATGAGAAGGACTGATGCTGAAGCTGAAACTCCAATACTTTGGCCACCTGATGCAAATAACTGACTCATTTGAAAAGGCCCTGATGCTGGGAAAGATTGAAGGCAGGAGAAGGAGATGACAGAGGATGAGATGGTTCGATGGCATCACTGCCTCAATGGACATGAGTTTGAGCAAGCTCCGAGAGTGGTGATGGAGCTTGCGAGATGGGAGGCCTGGGGTGCTGCAGTCAGTGGGATGGAAAAGAGTCGGACACAACTGAGCGACTGAACTTATCTCAACTGATGGAAATTATCCTATTCACCATGTATGTGGAATTGTCAATATTAGTATTTCAGTTTTTGATTTGTTTTTGATGTATTTATGCTGTGCAGAATGTTTTTGGCCATGCATAAATATTTTTACATTTGTCTAAATAAATCTATCAGTATTTCCTTTCAATTTTATATCTTGCTTAGAATTTTCCTAATTCAATGTTACTAAAATGTTGTTCTACTTTTTTCAACCTAATTTTTACGTTTTGCTGTTTTATATTTTACATTTAAATTTTTAAACCCCTTACACATTATTTTGATGTCAGAATTTAGTTGGGGACTAAATTTTAGTTACTTTCATAGACTGTTATTTTTATGGATGCATGATTATTTTTCCCAAGGGGTTTGATTTTCCAACTTTGTATTCTTACATATAGCACATGTTTAGATCCAATTCACTCCTCTATTATCTTCTATTGATATCTTTATCCTATGCCATTTAACATGAAATGTAATGGCATTTGATTTAAAATACACTCTGATGCCTGATAAACATAAGACACCTTCATTAACATTCTATATCAGATCTCTGTTTATATTTGCTTAAAGTTTTAAAATAAATTTCAATAAGCTAGTTTGGGAAAACATAGTTGTAGTTGCTGTTTTACATAAGACTTCTCCAGAAGGTTTTTGTGTCTTTAGAGAATTGAGAGGTCTTATCCAGAAACTAGATATGTCTTCCCACTTAACTTGTTTTTGTATTCATATAAATCTAGTAATTTTCTTTGATTAATTGTGTTTTTCAAGTTTCTGTTGCTTCAGTACAGGAAATGTTTTGTTTTCCAATTTACATAGTATGCATAATCTTCCCAATACATCATTCATTCTTTTCAGCCTATGTTTTGCAAGTGACAAAATATGTACAGTGTGTAATCACCATAATTAATAAACAGAACGTTTCATCATGGTAAATGTTTCCTCATCCACCTTTGGAGTCACATCCTCCCTTCACTTCTAGGTTCTGGCAGACAATGATCCATCTCTGTATCTATATTTTTATCTCATTCAGAATTTTATATAAATAGAATCACATATTATATATTTTTAATTTCCCTCCTTGCTTTATTGAGGTATAATTGATACATTAAAATATTATATAGAATATGTACAATTGATGATTTGATATACATTGTGAAATGACCACAATAAACCTTACTTAACACAACTATCATCTCACATAATCACCATTTTTGTTTTTCTTTTGTTAAGACCCCATAAAACCTACTCTCAGTGAATTTCAAGTATATACTATCTTCAATTGCTCAGTCGTGTCCAACTCTTTGAGACCTTATGGACTGTAGACCATCAGGATCCTCTATCGATAGGATTTTCCAGGCAAGAATACTGGAGTGGGTTGCCATTTCCTACTCCAGAAGATCTTCCTGACCCAAGGATCCGATTGATGTCTCGGGTCTCCTGTATTGGCAGATTCCTTTACCTCCGTGCCACTTGGGAAGCCACAAGTATACATTATTATATTATTAACTATAGCCAATATGCTATATATTAATCCCAAGTCTTATTCATCTTGTAACTGCAATTTTATAAACTTTCAGAAACACCTTCATATTTATACCACTCTTCAGTCCTGGCATACTTTCTGCTTCCATTATTTGACTTTTTTAGATTACACATGTGAGATAATACAATATTTGTCTTTCTGAATCTGGGTTATTTTTCTTATGTCTTCCAGGTTCACTCATACCTCCAAAGACCGAATTTCTTTATTTTTCATGAGTCAGTAATATTCCATTGTTTCAGTCAGTCAGATCAGTCACTCAGTCATGTCTCAGTCTTTGCGACCCCATGGACTGTAGCACACCAGGCTTCCCTGCTAATCACCAACTCCCAGAGTTTATTCAAACTTATGTCCATTGAGTTGGTGATGCCATTCAACCATCTCGTCCTCAGTTGTCTTCTCCTCCTGCCTTCAATCTTCCCCAGCATCAGGGTCTTTTCAAATGAGTCAGTTCTTCAGATAAGGTGGCCAAAGTATTGGAGTTTCAGCTTAAGCATCAGTCCTTAATATTCAAGACTCATTTCGTTTAGGATGGACTGATTGGATCTCCTTGCAGTCCAAGGGACTCTCAAGAGTTTTCTCCAACACCACAGTTCAAAAGCATCAGTTCTTCAGTGCTCAGCTTTCTTTATGGTCCAACTCTTACATCCATAAATGAGTACTGGAAAACCATAACCTTGACTAGATGGACATTTGTTGGCAAAGTAATATCTCTGCGTTGTGTATTATACTCTATTTCTTTGTCCATCTACTTAGGTTGTATTCTATCTTGCTTTTTGAATGATGCTTCAAATAATATGGGTATGTAGATAAATCACAGTTCCTGATTTTATTCTTCTGCTTATGTTCAGTTTTCCCAACACATTGAAGAGAATTTCCTTTTCCCATACTGTATTCTTGGACCCATATTTTAAAATAAGTTAGCTATATATGGATGGGTTTATTTCTGAGATTTCTATTCTGTTCATTGATTTATGTGTATGTTTTTGTCTCAGCCCTTACTGTTTTGACTGGTAAAGTTTTGGGATTAGGAAGTGTGATGTCTCTAGCTTCATTCTGCTTTCTCCTGAATGAGGTCTTATGATTTTTTTTTTTTTTTTTTAAGATTTAGCAATCATTTGATGAAACTAAACAAGTCTAGCATCTCTGTTCTCTTTTTTTTAGTATAATTTTATTTACTTATTTAATTTTGCTGTATTTGGTCTTCATTGATGTGCGGGTTTTTCTTTTGTGGTGAGTTGGGGCTACTCTCTAGTTGAAGTGCTGGCTTCTCATTGCAGTCACATCTCCTGTTGCAGGATACGGGCTCTAGGGCATACAGGCTTCAGTAGCTGTGTCACGTGGGCTCAGTATTTGCAGCTCCCAGGCTCATAACCACAAGCTCAATACTGTAGAACATGGGCTTGGTTGCTCCATGGCATGTGGGATCTTCCAGGCTTAGGGATGGAACCATCTCTTCTGTATTGGTAGGTGGATTCTTTACCACTGAGTCACCAGGGAAGCCCAGGCTCTTATGAATTTTGTGATTATTTTTGTATTCCTAGTAAATATTGCATTGGTATCAATTATACTTCAATTAAATAATTTCAAACAAAAAGCCATTAAACTTTTGACAGGGATTGTATTGAATCTGTGATTTGAATTGTCTGCTGTGTCCATTTTAATAATATTTTTTTTCCAATTTATGAACATGGGATGTCTTTTCATTTATTTTCACCTTCAATTTCTTTTACTTATGTCATATTTTTCAGTGTACAAATTGTTAACTTTCTTTTTTAAATTTATTCCTAAGAATTTATTCTTTTTGATGCCATTGAGGTTTTTTTTTTCTTTTGTATAGTTTGTTTCTACATATAATCAAACTAAGTTATGTCAGTTGATTTTTATCGTACAATTTTCTTGAATTTCTTTTATTAGGTGCAGTTTTTTGGCATTTTCTATATGTAAGATCATGTCTACCATGTAGTCTTTAAATATGATCTCTTGCTCTTAGTATCATGCATTTGAGGTTTATGTGTATGAATGGGACTATCAATAGTTCATTTATTTGATTGGTAGATATTATCCCATTTTATGGATGTATCCCAGTTCATTTATCATTATCTTAAGTAAGAGATGTTTTATTTGTTGTTAGCAATTTGAAATTATGCATAAATTTTCAACAAGTACACACGTATAGTTATTAAAAAAACAAATCAGAAAAAATATGAAATAACTACTTTCAAGATACTAGATATCAGAAACAATTTACAATGATCACTCAGAGATGGGGAAAAAACAAGTTTATGTGTAGGCTTTTTCCATTTTACTACCTTTAACAGTTTTATTTTTTATTTTATTTTTAAATATAAATTTATTTATTTTAATTGGAGGCTAATTACTTTACAATATTGTACTGATTTTGCCATACATTGACATGAACCCACCATGGGTGTACATGTGTTCCCCATCCTGAACCCCCCTCCCACCTCTCCCCATCCCATCCCTCTGGGTCATCCCAGTTCACCAGCCCTGAGCACCCTGTCTCATGCATCGAACCTGGACTGGCGGTTCATTTCTCATATGATAATACACATGTTTCAATGCCATTCTCCCAAATCATCCCACCCTCACCCTTTCCCACAGAGTCCAAGACTGTTCTGTACATCTGTGTCTCATTTGCTGTCTCACATACAGGGTTATTGTTACCATCTTTCTAAATTCCATATATATGCATTAGTATACTGTATTGCTGTTTTTCTTTCTGGCTTACTTCACTCTGTATAATAGGCTCCAGTTTCATCCACCTCATTAGAACTGATTCAAATGCATTCTTTTAAATGGCTGAGTAATATTCCATTGTGTATATATATGTACCACATTTTCTTATCCTTTTGTCTGCTGATGGATGACTAGGTTGCTTCCATGTCCTGGCTATTATAAACAATGCTGTGATGAACATTGGGGTACACGTGTCTCTTTCTATTCTGGTTTTCTTGGTGTGTATTCCCAGTAGTTGGATTGCTGGGTCATATGGCAGTTCTATTTCCAGCTTTTTAAGGAATCTCCACCATGTTCTTCATAGTGGCTGTATTAGTTTGCATTCCCCCCAAGAGTGTAAGAGGGTTCCCTTTTCTCCACACCCTCTCCAGCATTTATTGTTTGTAGACTTTTGGACACCAGCCATTCTGACCTGTGTGAGATGATACCTCATTGTGGTTTTGATGTGCATTTCTCTGATAATGAGTGATGTTGAGCATCTTTTCATGTGTTTATTAGCAATCTGTATGTCTTCTTTGGAGAAATGTTTGTTTAGTTCTTT
>NW_011494849.1:1175344-1177735 GCF_000754665.1 Bison bison bison
TACTGTTTTGACTGGTAAAGTTTTGGGATTAGGAAGTGTGATGTCTCTAGCTTCATTCTGCTTTCTCCTGAATGAGGTCTTATGATTTTTTTTTTTTTTTTTTTTTTTTTTTTTTTTTTTTTTTTTGATTGAGCCATTTGTTTTTCTGGAATTGAGCTGCAGGAGTTGCCTGTATATTTTTGAGATTAATTCATTGTCAGTTGCTTTGTTTGCTATGATTTTCCCCCATTCTGAAGGCTGTCTTTTCACCTTGCTTATAATTTCCTTTGTTGTGCAAAAGCTTTCAAATCTAATGAGGTCCCATTTGTTTATTTTTGCTTTTATTTTCAATATTCTGGGAGATGGGTCATAGAGGATCCTGCTGAGATATATGTCGGAGAGTGTTTTGCCTATGTTTCCTCTAGGAATTTTATAGTTTCTGGTCTTACATTTAGATCTTTAATCAATTTTGAGTTTATTTTTGTGTTTGGTGTTAGAAAGTGTTCTAGTTTCATTATTTTACAAGTATTTGACCAGTTTCCCAGAACCACTTGTTAAAGAGGTTGTCTTTTCTCCATTGTATATTCTTGCCTCCTTTGTCAAAGATAAGGTGTCCATATGTGCGTGGATTTATCTCTGGGCTTTCTATTTTGTTCCATTGATCTGTATTTCTGTCTTTGTGCCAGTACCATACTGTCTTGATGACTGTGGCTTTGTAGTAGAGCCTGAAGTCAGGCAGGTTGATTCCTCCAGTTCCATTCTTCTTTCTCAAGATTGTTTTGGCTATTCGAGGTTTTTTTGTATTTCCATACAAATTGTGAAAGTATTTGTTCTAGTTCTGTGAAAAATAGCGTTGGAAGCTTGATAAGGATTGCATTGAACTTATAGATTGCTTTGGGTAGTTTACTCATTTTCACTATATTGATTCTTCCAATCCATGAATATGGTATATTTCTCCATCTATTAGCGTACTCTTTGATTTCTTTCACCAGTGTTTTATAGTTTTCTATGTATAGGTCTTTTGTTTCTTTAGGTAGATACATTACTAAATATTTTATTCTTTTCATTGCAATGGCGAATGGGATTGTTTCCTTAATTTCTCTTTCTATTTTCTCATTGTTCATGTATAGGAATGCAAGGGATTTCTGTGTATTAATTTTATATCCTGCCACTTTACTATATTCGTTTATTAGCTCTAGTGACTTTCTGGTGGAGTCTAGGGTTTTCTATGTAGAAGATCATGTCATCTGCAAACAGTGAGATTTTTACTTCTTATTTTCCAATCTGGATTCCTTTTATTTCTTTTTCTGCTCTGATTGCTGTGGCCAAAACTTCCAAAGCTATGTTGAATAGTAGTGGTGGCAGTGGCCCCCTTGTCTTGTTCCTGACTTTAGGGGAAATGCTTTCAATTTTTCAACATTGAGGGTAATGTTTGTTGTGGGTTTATCATGTATAGATAGCTTTTATTATGTTGAGGTATCTTCCTTCTATTCCTGCTTTCTGGAGGGTTTTTATCATAAATGGATGTTGAATTTTGTCAAAGGCTTTCTCTGCATCTATTGAGATAATCATATGGTTTTTATTTTTCAATTTGTTGATGTGTTGTATTACATTGATTAATTTGCAGATATTGAAGAATCCTTGTATCCCTGGGATAAATCCCACTTGGCCATGATGTATGCTCTTTTTAATGTGTTGTTGGATTCTTTTTGCTAGAATTTTGTTAAGGATTTTTGCTTCTGTGTTCATCAGTGATATTGGCCTGTAGTTTTCTTTTTTGGTTGCATCTTTGTCAGGTTTTGGTATTAGGCTGATGGTGGACTCATAGAATGAGTTTGGAAGTTTACCTTCCTTTGCAATTTTCTGGAAGAGTTTGAGTAGGATATATGTTAGCTCTTCTCTAACTTTTTCAAGTTGTGGTATAAGAAGTGTTATGTCAGAGGATCCTGGTAGACTCCTTGAGTTCAGAAGTGAAGTTGAGGGTCTTAGAATACAAAGACAGCTTGAATACTGAGAGTAGAATACTGCAGATGATAGACCTATGGACCTGGGGGTGGGGGGAGAAAGATAGAGACAGAAAGAGGCATAGAAAGAGTGAGGGAAGGAATTCTGGAAGCCTGCAGAGGATTCCCCTCAGCTTCAGTGGTAGAATTTTAGTAAACTCTCTAAAGCTGAGGAAAGAATTACTCAGATGGATTACAGATAAGAGTGGTTGGTGCTCACACGGGGCCAGGAACAGTGCATATTCTCATCAGATGAAAAAATCTGTTTGTTCACAGGGCCAGTGTATTGATCTCTTTGTCATTATGTGTTATCCTTTGTAATCTCTTCTTACACTCTTTGTCTTAAAGTCTATTTTGTTTGATACAAATATTGCTATCTTGGCCTTCTTTTTGTTTCTCTTTTCTTGGG
>NW_011494849.1:1177835-1180225 GCF_000754665.1 Bison bison bison
TAATTATTGATAGATATGTATGCTCTGTCATTTTGTTAATTGTATTTGACTTGTCTTTGTAGCTCACTTTTAGCTTATCTACCCTTGTGATTTGAAGACTACCTTTATTGTTATGTTTGGATTGTTACTTCATTTTGTCTGTGTATCTATTAAATTGATTTCACTGATAACTCAGTTGATAAAGAACCCACCTGCAATGCAGGAGACCTCAGTTCGATCCCTGGGTTGGGAAAATCACCTGAAGAAGGAAAAGGGAACACACTCCAGTATTGTGGCCTGGAGAATTCCATGGGCTGTATAGTCTATGGGGTTGTAAAGAGTTATCTATTAAATAATTTAATTAATTATCTATTAAATAATTTTGTTTTGTGGTTACCTGGGGCATATGTATATGTATATAATTATTTTAACTTGTTGGGTTCAACTGTATTTTAACTATCATGAACTTTTACTCTTTTTCTTCATATTTACTTTTGATTTGGTATTTTATATCTTTTTGTCTTGTGTATTCCTTAACTACTTATGAACATATAGATGCATTTTCTAATTTTTCTAGTAAACTTCTTACTATCTTCATAAGTGGTTGACCTACTTACCTTACTGCCTTTAATCTATATTTATTTTCCAATGAGATTTTTCTGTTTATGATTTTTACATCATTAATTGTAGCTTTTTTTAAAATTGTCTTGCTTATAGAAGTCGCTTTAATATTTCTTATAAATCTTGTTTCATGGTGCTGAGCTTTCTTAGCCTTTCCTTGCCTGTTAAACTTTTGATTTCTCATTCAAACCTAAATAAAAGCCTTGTCCAATAGTTTGTTCTGGGTTGAAGGTTTTCCCCTTTTTTTATTTTCAATAATTAGTTTTTTATATCTGAATTAATGATATAATGTTTATATATTTGTCCAAATGACAAGTCAGAATGAAGCTGTAAATAAAAAGAATGTAAAACTTGTTCTGGAAAGTAGGAAAATACATAATAAACTAATCTTTAGTGAAACAAAATGAAAATACATAATAAACTAATCTTTAGTGAAACAAAATGATTAGTCTCAGCATGGTTCTTAAGCTGTATTTTTTTCTCCATGTTACATCTTTCTGGGGCTTCCCGGGTAGATCAGTGGTAAAGAATCTGCCTGCAGTGCATGAGTCACAGGAGATGTAGGTTAGATCCCTGGATCAGGATGATCTCCTGGGGGAGGACATGGCAACCCACTCCAGTATTTTGTCTGGAGAAGCCCAGAGACAGAGAATCCTGGCAGGGTCCATAGGGTCATAAAGAGTCAGACACAACTGAAGTGACTGAGCACACACATCGTTTTTGACCCTAATTCTGTGATTTGGTTTAGTGGTACTTTTGCACACAGATGTACTTTTATTTTTTTTTAATTTAGTATTATTTTATTTTTTAACTTTACAATATTGTATTGGTTTTGCCATATATCAAATATCTCCACACCCTGTCCAGCATTTATTGCTTGTAGACTCTTGGATCACAGCCATTCTGACTGGCATGAAATGGGACCTCATTGTGGTTTTATTTGCATTTCTCTGATAATGAGTGATGTTGAGCATCTTTTCATGTGTTTGTTAGCCATCTGTATGTCTTCTTGGGAGAAATGTCTGTTTAGGTCTTTGGCCCATTTTTTTGATTAGGTCATTTATTTTTCTGGAATTGAGCTGAAGGAGTTGCTTGTATATTTTTGAGATTAGTTGTTTGTCAGTTGCTTCATTTGCAATTATTTTCTCCCATTCTGAAGGCTGTCTTTTACCTTGCATACAGTTTCCTTTGTTGTACAGAAGCATTTAAGTTTAATTAAATCCCACTTGTTTATTTTTGCTTTTATTTCCAATATTCTGGGAGGGGGGTCATAGAGGATCCTACTGAGATATATGTCGGAGAGTGTTTTGCCTATGTTCTCCTCTAGGAGTTTTATAGTTTCTAGTCTTATGTTTAGATCTTTAATCAATTGTGAGTTTATTTTTGTGTATTGTTTTAGAAAGTGTTCTAGTTTCATTCCTTTAGAAGTGGTTGACCAGTTTACCCAGCACCACTTGTTAAAGAGATTGTCTTTAATCTATTGTAAATTCTTTCATCCTTTTTCAAAGATAAGGTATCCATATGTGCATGGATTTATCTCTGGGCTTTCTATTTTGTTCCATTGATCAATATTTCTGTCTTTGTGCCAGCACCATACTGTCTTGATGACTGTGGCTTTGTAGTAGAGCCTGAAGTCAGGCAGGTTGATTCCTCCAGTTCCATTTTTCTTTCTCAAGATTACTTTGGCTATTCGAGGTTTTTTGTATTTCCATACAAATTGTGAAATTATTTGTTCTAGCTCTGTGAAGAATACCGTTGGTAGCTTTATAGGGATTGCATTGAATCTACAA
>NW_011494849.1:1180325-1181810 GCF_000754665.1 Bison bison bison
GTATTTGTATTTTTTCTCCCTTTGTTTTTTGATGAGTCTGGCTAATGGTTTGTCAATTTTATTTATCCTTTCAAAGAACCAGCTTTTGGCTTTGTTGATTTTTGCTATGGTCTCTTTTGTTTCTTTTGCATTTCTTTCTGCCTTAATTTTTAAGATTTCTTTCCTTCTACTAACCCTGGGGTTCTTCATTTCTTCCTTTTCTAGTTGCTTTAGGTGTTGGTTATTTATTTAACTTTTTTCTTGTTTCTTGAGGTATGCCTGTATTGCTCTGAACTTTCCCCTTAGGACTGCTTTTACCGTGTCCCACAGGTTTTGGGTTGTTGTGGTTTCATTTTCATTCGTTTCTATGCAAATTTTTATTTCTTTTTTTAATTTCTTCTGTGATTTGTTAGTTATTCAGCAGCGTGTTGTTCAGCCTCCATATGTTGGAATTTTTAATAGTTTTTCTCCTGTAATTGAGATCTAATCTTACTGCATTGTGGTCAGAAAAGATGCTTGGAAATATTTCAATTTTTTTGAACTTACCAAGGCTAGATTTATGGCCCAGGATGTGATCCATCCTGGAGAAGGTTCCATGTGCGCTTGAGAAAAAGGTGAAATTCATTGTTTTGGGATGAAATGTCCTATAGATATCAATTAGGTCTAACTGATTTATTGTATCATTTAAAGTTTGTGTTTCCTTGTTAATTTTCTGTTTAGTTGATCTATCCATAGGTGTCAGTGGGGTATTAAAGTCTCCCACTATTAATGTGTAATTGTTAATTTCTCCTTTCATACTTGTTAGCATTTGTCTTGCATATTGTGGTGCTCCTATGTTGGGTGCATATATATTTATAATTGTTATATCTTCTTCTTCGATTGATCCTTTTATCATTAGGTACTGACCTTCTTTGTCTCTTTTCCCAGCCTTTTTTTTTAAATCTATTTTATCTGATTTGAGTATTGCTACTCCTGCTTTCTTTTGGTCTCTATTTGCATGGAAAATCTTTTTCCAGCCCCTCACTTTCAGTCTGTATGTGGCCCCTGTTTTGAGGTGGGTCTCTTGTAGACAACATATGTAGGGGTCTTGTTTTTGACTTGTTTTGACTCCATTCACCCAGTCTTTGTCTTTTGGTTGCGGCATTCAACCCATTTACGTTTAAGGTAATTATTGATAAATATGATCCCGTTGCCATTTATTTTATTGTTTTGGGTTCAAATTTATACACCCTTTTTTTGTTTCCTGTCTAGAGAATATCCTTTAGTATTTGTTGAACAGCTGGTTTGGTGGTGCTGAATTCTCTCAGTTTTTGCTTATCTGTAAACCTTTTGATTTCTCCTTCATATTTGAATGAGATCCTTGCTGGGTACAATAATCTGGGCTGTTGGTTATTTTCTTTCATCACTTTAAGTATGTCTTGCCATTCCCTCCTGGCTTGAAGAGTTTCTATTGAAAGACCAGCTGTTATCCTTATGGGAATCCCCTTGTGTGTTATTTGTTGTTTT
>NW_011494849.1:1181965-1182670 GCF_000754665.1 Bison bison bison
TTTTTATCATAAATGGATGTTGAATTTTGTCAAAGGCTTTCTCTGCATCTATTGAGATAATCATATGGCTTTTATTTTTCAATTTGTTAATGTGGTGTATTACATTGATTGATTTGCGGATATTGAAGAATCCTTGCATCCCTGGGATAAAGCCCATTTGGTCATGGTGTATGATCTTTTTAATGTGTTGTTGGATTCTGATTGCTAGAATTTTGTTAAGGATTTTTGCATCTATGTTCATCAGTGATATTGGTCTGTAGTTTTCTTTATTTGTGGCATCTTTGTCAGGTTTTGGTATTAGGGTTATGGTGGACTCATAGAATGAGTTTGGAAGTTTACCTTCCTTTGCAGTTTTCTGGAAGATTTTGAGTAGGGTAGGTGTTAGCTCTTCTCTAAATTTTTGGTAGAATTCAGCTGTGAAGCCGTCTGTACCTGGGCTTTTGTTTGCTGGAAGATTTCTGATGACAGTTTCAATTTCCATGTTTGTGATGGGTCTGTTAAGATTTTCTATTTCTTCCTGTTCCAGTTTTGAAAAGATGTACTTTTCTAAGAATTTATCTATTTCTTCCAAGTTGTCCATTTTATTGGCATATAATTGCTGATAGTAGTCTCTTATGATCCTTTGTATTTCTGTGTTGTCTGTTGTGATCTCTTCATTTTCATTTCTATTTTTATGGATATTTTGATTTTTTCTCCCTTTTGTTT
>NW_011494849.1:1182770-1185247 GCF_000754665.1 Bison bison bison
CTTATCTGTAAACCTTTTGATTTCTCCTTCATATTTGAATGAGATCCTTGCTGGGTACAATAATCTGGGCTGTTGGTTATTTTCTTTCATCACTTTAAGTATGTCTTGCCATTCCCTCCTGGCTTGAAGAGTTTCTATTGAAAGACCAGCTGTTATCCTTATGGGAATCCCCTTGTGTGTTATTTGTTGTTTTTCCCTTGCTGCTTTTAATATTTGGTTTTTGTGTTTGATCTTTGTTAATTTGTTTAATATGTGTCTTGAGGTGTTTCTCCTTGGGTTTATCCTGTTTGGGACTCTCTGGGTTTCTTGGACTTGAGTGATTATTTCCTTCCCCATGTTAGGGAAGTTTTCAATGATTATCTCCTCAAGTATTTTCTCATGGTCTTTCTTTTTTCTTCTGCCGAGACTCCTATGATTCGAATGTTGTAGCATTTTATATTGTCGTGGAGGTCTCTGAGATTGTCTTCATTTCTTTTAATTCGTTTTTCTTTTATCCTCTCTGGTTCATTTATTTATACCATTCTATCTTCTAATTCACTAATCCTATCTTCTGCCCCTGTTATTCTACTATTTGTTGCCTCCAGAGTGTTTTTGATTTCATTTATTGCATTATTCATTATATATTGACTCTTTTTTATTTCTTCTAGGTCATTGTTGGGTACATGGTGAATTCAGTTTAAGTAATTTTGACATCTTTAATTTTTTCTAAAATACACTGTTTCAGTGCCTACAGTGGACAGAGAGTTATGGAAGCTATATCTTTCCATGGAATTATCTTCCCATCTTTCCTGTTATTTCATGTGTTCCTTTAAAATTCAGCTAAAGTGTTGGTGTACAATACTGAATAGTACAAGCAAAGTTTGTTTTTGTGTGGAACTTAAATTCCAGTGGGGAATAGATGGATAATAATCAAGTAAACAACTAAGCAAAAATATATATTTTTTTAAATAATGGGTAAGATGAAAAACACTTTATTAGAAGTTGATGCAAGAGAGAAGAATTGGATAGAGGTCTGTGTAGTTGTTTATAGCACAAATAGGATTTCATTTTGGTCCTAGTTTAAATAGAATTATGCCCTTTGTTTTTTAAAATAAGTACATTATTTTAAAATGTGTATTTGAAATTGGAGGTAAGTTATCTCTCCTAAATAGGCAAAAATAGTTCCTTGGGGAAATAAACACTTCTTACTGGTTTTATGTATAATACAGAGATATACACATAACCCAAATAAAGAGATAATATATTTGTGGTATTACTACATTGGCTGGCAGGTTCTTTACCACTAACACCACCTGGGAAATCCCCATGTGATATTACTATTTTGAGGGGCAGATAATTAAAGGAACACGATGTCTAAGGAACACTTTTAAGGGGCAACAGTGAACAAAGATTCATGAATACTGCCCTAGCTCATGTGTAAATAGTTAGGTAAGACCATGGAGTAACTAGAATGTTAGTAATAGTCATCCAAGCATAGAAGTTGGCTGATCACCTGTGACAACCATATTTAGTAAAATTGAGAGGCTTCTCTTCTCAAGAGACTTCCTAGATTTTGTGGACAACTACATTAATGAACCAGTTATAATCTGTGACAGGTTTTCTACAGCTGAAGCTGGTAAAAGAATGATAACTATATTCTCAAACATTTCTAAGTTGAAGCATGTCATTTGAGAGTACTACTGTTATGCAGTGATAAAGAATTTAATTTTTATTTTCTCTGGCTGAGACAAATTTTCAATTCATTATAATGAAAACTGTCCTGAACTTAGATGTGACAAAATGTTAATAATAATTTTGAAAGATGTGGAAAATAACAGATTAGATGATACAATAATTTAGTCCTGTTGCTAGTTATGTGGCCAAGAACAAGTTCTATATGGCTTTTCTTCATCTATATTATCAAACGGATTAATCACTGCATAGCCATTCTTCTACTGAGGAAGAGAGCTTAACTGTGGAGAAACTAACTAAATAGTTAATAACATGAGCTGGCTTTGTGTTTGTGGAGAATCAGCTTGGCCTGGCTCCAGTGAGCTCTGCCTTTGGGAAAAGGCGATCATTGCAGGGTTTGATGGGAATTCATCAAATTACTGCTCCAGTCAGCAGAGACACAGCCTCAAAGCGATGCAGTTGAAATGATCCAAGTCTACGCATTTTGAAATCCTGTGCCATTTGAAAATGACACTCGACTTCTAAACCCAGGTCTGTTACCCAAAGAGAAGTATCAAGAATGATTTTCTTCTAAGGTGTGACCTGGAAACTGTTTATAAATGTTATAGCTAAGTGACTGGCTCAGTTCCATCATTTTGTAAACAGTTTCAGATCTGATCAGTCGCTCAGTCGTGTCCGACTCTTTGCGACCCCATGAATCGCAGAACGCCAGGTCTCCCTGTCCATCACCAACTCCCGGAGTTCAATCAGACTCACGTCCATTGAGTCAGTGATGCCATCCAGCCATCTCATCCTCTGTCGTCCCC
>NW_011494849.1:1185347-1198334 GCF_000754665.1 Bison bison bison
TGGAGAAGGGCATAGCAATCCACTCCAGTATTCTTGCTTGGAGAATCCTGTGGACAGAGGAGACTGGCGGGCTGTGGTCCATAGGGTCGCACAGAGTCGGAAACGACTGAAGCAACTTACCACAGCACAGCAAAGGTCTTTTGTAGAGAAAACTTCTGGTAAGTACATCCTGCGAGCTTGCTTGCTTTTTAAGTCCCTTTAGTCGTGTCTGACTCTTTGCAACCCAATGGACTGTAGCCCACCAGTCTCCTCTGTCCATGGGATTCTCCAGGTGAGAATACTGGAGTGGGTTGCCATGCCCTCCTCCAGGGAATGTTCCCAACCTAAGGACTGAACCTACACCTATTTTGTCTCCTGCATTGGCAAGTGGATTTTTTTTTTTTTTTAAACCACTAGTGCCATTTGGGAAGCCCAAATACATCCTACACTACAAAGCACAAAGTGAAGTCGCTCAGTCATGTCAGACTCTTTGTGATCCCATGGACTGCAGCCTACCAGGCTCCTCCATCCATGGGGTTTTCCAGGCAAGAGTACTGGAGTGGGTTGCCATTGCCTTCTTTGAAGTACAACCTAGATGGGGTCAAATCTTTGGTTATCTGAATATGATCCTAGAGACTTTACCTACACAATTTCTGCCTTTGCTGACTAGAACTACAGTTAGCTGGGTTTAGGGGTTGCAACAATGACATGAGCTTGAGATTTTGAGGTGATTTTAACAACTTATTTAAGTATTAAACATGGTCTTATTAATTTGAACTACTATTTTGAAATCATTGAAATTATTGAATCAATTATACACAGGAACAATTAAATTACTTTTAAAATGTATGAAAAGTTCACCTGTTTTTTCTATAAATAGATTGCAGCCTCAGGATAAAGAGACTTGAGCTATCAACTTTTAAGCTGATTTACTTTAATCTCTTTCAGCAGGTTATCAAAACTATCTAAAATGTCTACCTTTCTGCCTCTCTCCAGATCAATATATTAACAAACAAAACAGTGTGTTTATATTTCAGAGATGTGACTTAGATAAAGATGAAACTGGAGTAGCTTGTATGTATAGGATAGTTTCAGTAAACTTTTAGGTTTGCTGTCTTTATGAAATTTCCTATGTGTTTCTGTGTGTATGTATTACATGTGTATTTCTGCTTTCCTCTTATACACATTTATTTTTTCTAGTAATGATCTTTGATGAAGAGTTTATGTGGTGTTTTTCCTTCCATTTTGATAATTTCATGATTTAGGTATTTAATGAAACCCTTAAATTGGTTTATGCATATATATATATATAATTACATAGAGTTATTTGTGAGCAGCTCTGTGCAGAGGAATGGTGCTGATGATCTGCTCAGGGAGAGGGTGGTAAAATCAAGAAAGGCTATTCAAGGATCAAGGCCCCTCCTTCTGGAAGCATTCCAAGGAAGCATTAGCTTTTGTATCTACAAAGGTAGTAATTTCATTTCAGACTGATACTGCAGATCATTCCATCTCCACTCACTTTCAAGGAAACATAGTGAGTTAGGAAGACATACCATTAGCAATAATCCTTTTAAAGTCCTTCAGTGGAGACAGTGCCTACTGATGATTCCTGTGCTTGGGGCACAGGTTTTCAGACTAACACGGAATGCTGTTTCTCCTTAAAAATGATAATCCATTGAATCTATAGATAGCTTTGTGTAGTATACTCATTTTCACTATATTGATTCTTCCGATTGATGAACATGGTATATTTTCCCATCTATTAGTGTCCTGTTTGATTTCTTTCACCGGTGTTTTATAGTTTTCTATATTTTATAGTTTTATGTATATATATATATATATATATATATATATATATATATATCTTTAGAAAAAAGACTATGCCAAAGCCTTTGACTGTGTGGATCACAATAAACTGTGGAAAATTCTGAAAGAGATAGGAATACCAGACCACCTGACCTGCCTCTTGAAAAACCTATATGCAGGTCAGGAAGCAACAGTTAGAACTGTACATGGAACAACAGACTGTTTCCAAATAAGAAAAGGAGTACATCAAGGCTGTATATTGTCACCCTGCTTATTTAACTTATATGCAGAGTACATCATGAGAAATGCTGGGCAGGAAGAAGCACAAGCTGGAATCAAGATTGTCAGGAGAAATATCAATAACCTCAGATATGCAGATGACACCACCCTTATGGCAGAAAGTGAATAGGAACTAAAAAGTCCCCTGATGAAAGTGAAAGTGGAGAGTGAAAAAGTTGGCTTAAAGCTCAACATTCAGAAAACGAAGATCATAGCATCTAGTCCCATCACTTCATGGGAAATAGATGGGGAAACAGTAGAAACAGTGTCAGACTTTATTTTTTGGGGGGAATATGGGTACACCCATGGCGGATGCATGTTGATGTGTGACAAAAAAAAAATACAATATTGTAAAGTAAAATAAATAAATAATAATAATAATAAAATTTAAAAAAAATCACTGCAGATGGTGACTGCAGCCATGAAATTAAAAGACGCTTACTCCTTGGAAGAAAAGTTTTGACCAACCTAGATAGCATATTGAAAAGCAGAGACATTACTTTGTCAACAAAGGTCCACGTAGTCAAGGCTATGGTTTTTCCAGTGGTCATGTGTGGATGTGAGAGATGGACTGTGAAGAAAGCTGAGCACCAAAGAATTGATGCTTTTGAACTGTGGTGTTGCAGAAGACTCTTGAGAGTCCCTTGCACTGCAAGGAGATCCAACCAGTCCATTCTGAAGGAGATCAGCCCTGGGATTTCTTTGGAAGAATGATGCTAACGCTGAAACTCCAGGACTTTGGCCACCTGAGTTGATTCATTGGAAAAGACTCTGATGCTGGGAGGGATTGGGGGCAGAAGGAGAAGTGGACGACAGAGGATGAGATGGCTGGATGGCATCACTGACTCGATGGACATGAGTCTGAGTGAACTCCTGAAACTGGTGATGGACGGGGAGGCTGGGGTGCTGCGATTAATGGGGTCGTGAAGAGTCAGACACGACTGAGTGACAGAACTGACTGACTAACTGACTGATATATAGGTCTTTAGTTTCTTTAGGTAGATATATTCTTAAGTATTTTATTCTTTTCGTTGCAACGGTGAATGGAATTGTTTCCTTAATTTCTCTTTCTATTTTCTCATTATTAGTGTATAGGAATGCAAGGGATTTCTGTGTGTTGATTTTATATCCTACAACTTTACTATATTCATTGATTAGCTTTAGTAATTTTCTGGTGGAGTCTTTAGGGTTTTCTATATAGAGGATCATGTTATCTGCAAACAATGAGAGTTTTACTTCTTCTTTTCCAATTTGGATTTCTTTTATTTCTTTTTCTGCTCTGATTGCTGTGGCCAAAACTTCCAAAACTATGTTGAAAAGTAGTGGTGAAAGTGTCCACCCTTGTCTTGCTCCTGACTTTAGAGGAAATGCTTTCAATATTTCACCATTGAGGATAATGTTTGCTGTGGGTTTGTCATATATAGCTTTTATTATGTTGAGGTATGTTCCTTCTATTCCTGCTTTCTAGCGAGTTTTTATCATAAATGGATGTTGAATTTTGTCATAGATTTTCTCTGCATCTATTGAGATAATCATATGGCTTTTATTTTTTCAATTTGTTAATGTGGTGTATTACATTGATAGATTTATGGATACTGAAGAATCCTTGCATCCCTGGGATAAAGCCCACTTGGTCATGGTGTATGATCTTTTTAATGTGTTGTTGGATTCTGATTGCTAGAATTTTGATAAGGATTTTTGCATCTATGTTCATCAGTGATATTGGCCTGTAGTTTTCTTTATTTGTGGCATCTTTGTCAGGTTTTGGTATTAGGGTTATGGTGGACTCATAGAATGAGTTTGAAGTTTACCCTCCTCTGCAATTTGCTGAAGAGTTTGAGCAGGATAGGTGTTAGCTCTTCTCTAAATTTTTGGTAGAATTCAGCTGTGAAGCCGTCTGTACCTGGGCTTTTGTTTGCTGGAAGATTTCTGATTACAGTTTCAATTTCCGTGCTTGTGATGGGTCTGTTAAGATTTTCTATTTCTTCCTGTTCCAGTTTTGAAAAGATGTACTTTTCTAAGAATCTGTCTATTTCTTCCAAGTTGTCCATTTTATTGGCATATAATTGCTGATAGTAGTCTCTTATGATACTTTGTATTTCTGTGTTGTCTGTTGTGATCTCTCCATTTTCATTTCTAATTTTATTGATTTGATTTTTCTCACATTGTTATGTATACTACCCAAAGCAATCTATAGATTCAATGCAATCCCTATCAAGCTACCAACAGTATTTTTCACAGAGCTAAATCAAATAATTTAACACTTTGTATGGAAATACAAAAAAAAAAAAAAAACCTCGAATAGCCAAAGCAATCTTGAGAAAGAAGAATGAAACTGGAGGAATCTACCTGCCTGACTTCAGGCTCTACTACAGAGCCACAGTCTTGAAGACGGTATGGTACTGGCACAAAGACAGATCAATGGAACAAAATAGAAAGCCCAGAGATAAACCCACGCACCTATGGACACCTTATCTTTGAAAAAGGAGGCAAGGATATACAATGGAGAAAAGACAATCTCTTTAACAAGTGGTGCTGGGAATACTGGTCAACCAGTTGTAAAAGAATAAAACTAGAACACTTTCTAAAACCATACACAAAAATAAACTCAAATGGATTAAAGATCTAAAAATAAGACCAGAAACTATAAAACTCTTATAGGAGAGCATAAGCAAAACACTCTCCGACATAAATCACATCAGGATCCTCTATAACACACCTCCCAGAATATTGGAAATAAAAGCAAAAATAAACAAATGGGACCTAATTAAAATTAAAAGCTTCTGCACAACAAAGGAAATTATAAGCAAGGTGAAAAGACAGCCTTCAGAATGGGAGAAAATAATAGCAAATGAAGCAATTGACAAAGACTTAATCTCAAAAATTTATAAGCAGCTCCTACAGCTCAATTCCAGAAAAAGAAATGACCCAATCAAAAAATGGGCCAAAGAACTAAACAGAAATTTCTCCAAAGAAGACATACAGATGGCTAATAAACACATGAAAAGATGCTCAACATCACTCATTATCAGAGAAATGCAAATCAAAACCACAATGAGGTATCACTTCATGCCAGTCAGAATGGCTGCTATCCAAAAGTCTACAAGCAATAAATGCTGGAGAGGATGTGGAGAAAGGAGAACCCTCTTATACTGTTGCTGGGCATGAAAATTAGTACAGCCACTATGGAGAACAGTTTGGAGATTCCTTAAAAAACTGGAAATAGAACTGTCTTATGACCCAGCAGTCCCACTGCTGGGCATACACACTGATGACACAAGAATCAAAAGAGACACGTGTACCCCACTGTTCATTGCAACACTGTTTATAATAGCCAGGACATGGAAGCAACCTAGATGTCCATCAGCAGATGAATGGATAAGAAAGGTGTGGTACATATACACAATGGAGTATTACACAGCCATTAAAAAGAATACATTTGAATCTGTTCTACTGAAGTGGATGAAACTGAAGCCTATTATACAGAGTGAAGTAAGCCAGAAAAAAAAAAAATACAGTATAGTAACACATATATATGGAATTTAGAAAGATGGTAATGATAACCCTATATGCGAGACAGCAAAAGAGACACAGATGTATAGAACAGTCTTTTGAACTCTGTGGGAGAGGGAGGGGGTGGGATGATTTGGGAGAATGGCATTGAAACATGTATAATATCATATAAGAAACGAATCGCCAGTCCAGGTTTGATACAGGATGCTTGGGGCTGGTGTACTGGGATGACCCAGAGGGATGGTATGGGGGAGGGAGGTGGGAGGGGGATTCAGGATCGTGAACACGTGTACGACCATGGGGATTCATGTTGATATGTGGCAGAATCAAAGCAGTATTGTGAAGTAATTAGCCTCCAATTAAAATAAATAAATTTAAAAAAATCCGAGTACAAAAAAAGAAAAAAAATGATAATCCAACTCATTGCCATCACCTTCCTTTTATCCAGGATTTTATTGAATAAATTATTTAACTCCATGTCAAATTCAGTCACAAGAATTGCATATCAACTGTAAATTGGTGTCTTGCATTCAAGTCTTTTTCAATTGCTAACTCTAAAGTGACAAGCAAATTATTATTTTTTTTTTGCTATGTCTAGGCCAGAAAATGTGTATCATCATAGTTAATTGTGAAGTTTAAATGGGAAAACAAATAGATAACTGGTGAGAAGCTGCTGTGTAACAGAGAGAGACCAGCCTGGCTATCTGTGATGACATAAAGCAGGGTGGGATTCGGGGAAGTGTGGGAGGCTCCAGAGGGAAGGGATATATGCATAATTATTGCTTGCTCATATTAATGTATGGCAGAAACAAACACGGCATTGTAAATCATTTTTCCTCTAATTAAAAAAATAAATTATTGTTTTCTGTCAAACATCAGCATGAATCAGACATAGGTGTACACATGTCCCCTTCTCTCCAGAAACTCCTTCCCATCTCCCTCCCCATCCCACCCCTCTAGGTTGATACAGAGCCCCCATTTGAGTTCCCTGAGACATACAACAAGAGTCTGTAAAGCAATTATCCTTCAAGTAAAAAATAAATTCAAAATAAATGAGAAAAAATGTGTAGAATTTTAGTAAATTGTCTGATACATAGTGTGTACTAAACGATTTATGATTAGCTTATGTTGCGTTTATGTATACATTTGTATCTCTATATAGACATTGCATTCATCTAATTTAACTTTATCTGGAGACAAATAATACAGTTTTATTATTTATGTCATCAATAAAAGTCTATGAATAAAGGATTGAATGGATGCAAATTAAAATGAGATGATTTTTTTACCTTATAATTTGGTTACTATGTATACAATAATGACAATATTGGTTAGGCTTTGGGGAAATTAGTCTTTAGTACACTACTTTTGGGAATAAAAGATGCTTCAGGGATTTGACAACAAAGCTACAGAATCTATCAAATTTAAACATGTGCATATTTTTTGTTTATTTCTCTTAGTGATGATATAGATTTCTCCAATAGAAATAAGTAAAGATGTCTGTAAGTAATGGTCATTGTTGCACTATGTGTAAAGTGGAATAGTAGAAAAAAAAATAAATTTCAAGCAAAAATGTCCTGGTTAAAGGAATTGTGTTGTAAACATTAAAGGGAATAATAGGTAGCAATTAAAATGAAGAAAACTTAATGAATAATGACAAAAAGTGACCACACAAACTTTAATTAAAATTTCGAGAATATTATAATATTTTATGTGCTTCCATGTAGATTAAAACCTGTAAATGATAGTACATAGGTCTACACACAAAAGCACATATGAATAGTGTGCACTAACTTGTTAATAGAGTGTCATTTGAGTGTTTATGTTTGGGAGAGGTCCTTTGACTTTAAACTTTCTTTTGCTCTGTCTATATAAACTATTTCCACAGGCCATGTTACTATAAAACTCTAATTGTAAAACATAGGTAGAACACTCTTGCAAGAGGATCTTTTCTGAGCCACCAGGTATAGTAATGAACATAAAAACAAAAATTAAAAAATGAGATCTAGTTAAACTAAAAAACCTTTTCACATAAAAGGGAACTGTAAACAAAACAAAGACACTCTCAAAATGGGAGAAAATATTTGCAAACTAACTAATCAAACAAGAAACCAATCTCCAAAATAAGCAAATAGCTCCTATAGCTCAATATCAAAATAAATAAACAACCCAGTCAACAAATGGGTTCAGTTCAGTCGTTCAGTCCTGTCAGACTCTCTGACCCCATGGACGGCAGCACACCAGGCCTCCGGGTCCATCACCAACTGCTGGTGATGGACTTAAACTCATGTCCACCGAGTCAGTGATACCATCCAACCATTTCATCCTCTGTCAGCCCCTTCTTTTCCTGCCTTCAATCTTTCCCAGCATTGGGGTCTTTTCCAAGGAATCAGTTCTTTGCATCTGGTGGCCAAAGTATTGGAGTTTCAGCTTCAACATCAGTCTTTCCAGTAACTATTCAGGACTGATCTCCTTTAGGATCGAGTGGTTGGATCTCCTTGCAGTCCAAAGAACTCTCAAGAGTCTTCTCCAACACAACAGTTCAACAGCATCAATTCTTTGATGCCCAGCTTTCTTTATAGTCCAGCTCTCAGATCCATACATGACTGCTGGAAAAACAATAGCTTTGACTAGATGGACCTTTGTCAGCAAAGGCACATCTATGCTTTTTAATATACTGTCTAGGTTGGGCATAGCTTTTCTTCCAAGGAGCAAGCATCTTTTAATTTCATGGCTGCAGTCACCATCTGCAGTGATTTTGGAGCCCCCCCCCTCCCCCGCCAAAGAAAATCTGTCACTGTTTCCATTGTTTCCCCATCTATTTGCCATGAAATGATGGGACCAGATGCCATGATCTTCGGTTTTTGACTGTTGAGTATTAAGCCATCTTTTTCACTCTCCTCTTTCACTTTCATCAGGAGGCTCTTTAGTTCTTCCTCTCTTTTTGCCATAAGTGTGGTGTCATTTGTATGTCTGAGGTTGTTGATATTTCTCCTGGAAATCTTGACTCCAGCTTGTGCTTCATCCAGTCTGGCATTTTGGATGATGTACTCTGAATATAAATTAAATAGGCAGGGTGACAATACACAGCTTTGAGGTACTCCTTTTCCTGTTTGGAACCAGTCTGTTATTCCATGTCTAGTTCTAACCATTGTTTCTTGACCTGCATACAGATTTCTCTGGATACAGGTAAGGTGGTCTGGTATTTCCATCCCTTGAAGAATTCTCCAGTTTTTTGTTTTTGTTTTTTTTTCGTGATCCACACAGTCAAAGCCATCAGATTTGAGCTGAGCAGGCAGTCTCAACAGATGAGTCAAAAGTCTAAATAGAAATTGATCCAAAGAAGACAGACCAATGGCCAAAAGACATATGAAAATATGCTTAATATCACTAGGTATTAGAGAAGCACTGCAATAAGGTATCAGCTAACACCAATAAACTACCATACAACCAAGCAATCTCACTCCTGGGCATATATCCAGAGAAAATCATAATTTGAAAAAATGCATGCAACCCAATGGATACTGCAGCAGTATTTACAAGATCCATGATATGAAAGCAACCTAAATATCCTTCAACAGAGTAATGGATAAAGAAGTGGTACATATATACAATGAAATATTACTAATCCATCAAAAAGAACAAAATAATGCCAATTACAGCAACATGTATGGACCTAGAGATTGTCAAACTGAGTGAAGTAAGGCAAATAGAGAGGAAAAAAAAAAAAAACATACCATGTATCGCTTATATGCAGAATCTTTAAAAAGACTACAAATGAACTTGTCTACAAAACAGACATAGAGTTACATATGAAGACAATAAACTTATAGTTATTAGGGGGAGAGTTGAGGGATGGATAAATTGGACAATTGGAATTGACACATATACACTATGGTATATAAACTATATAATTTTTAAAAATTTACTGTATTAATTGTACTGATCTAATTTTTACCTAATTTTACTCTCTGTGTTTCCAGTGTCAGCTACTTTTTATTCTTTTTCCCTCAGCTAAACATCACATTTTTGGAAAGTCCTTCTTGATTACATTCTCCATAGTAGAATCATCCCTTATATTTCTGTCACAGTACCCTATTTGTTGCCTTAGATGCAGTTAAGACTAAAACTAGCTTTTTAAATTATCTAATTCTTTATCATCTGACTCTGTTCTAGAAGTATAAGTATTAATAAATGCAGGGAGAAACATTTATAGGGTTGTCCCCCTGTTATATTAATTGCTATGTCCTTACACACAGCATGGCCTTCCCAGGTGGTGCTACTGCTAAACAACCCACCTGGCAGTGCAGGAAACATGAGACAGACATTTGACCCCTGGGTCCAGAAAATCCCCTGAGAAAGGGCATGGCAACCCATTCCAGTATTCTTGCCTGGAGAATCCTATGGACTGAAGATCCAGACAGGCTACAGGCTGCAGGGTCGCAAAGAGTCAGACACAAACTGAGGCAACTTAGCACACACACACAGACTCATAGTATAGTTCATGGCATGAAACAGGTACACTAAATTAAAATAATAATAATAAGTGGATATCAGTTATCATGTGTAAATAAGTGACATAACCTTTGTATATTTAGCAAAACATGAAGGCAAAATTAATTGATTATTAAATCAAAGGAAAGAAAAACTTGCTATGGCAAGTAAGGAAATATTTGATAGGCTAGTTGCCATTAGTACAAAATGATTGAGAATGAATATTGTTCTTGACTGTCAATAATCTCAACATGATTATAAAGATATTTTCTCTCCTTCTACATCTTTCTGATTCTAATTCTGTGGTGTGGTTTAATCAGATCTTTACATAAATATGCACTCAGATTTTAGTGGAAAATCCCAATGAATTTAATTAAGCAAGAATCAGTCTTGGACACATTCCAGTTCCAATGAGGTTAGAAGGGATAAAATGTCCAGTTATCTTTACCCCCACAGGAGGAAAATGATATTATTTTAAAAACTAGTATAAATTTTATTGGAGGCCTTATGTTTGTCTAAAAAAGTGCATAACACACACATACACAAAAGAATGTCTTGCAAAATCTTAGCTACTCTGGCCACACCAACATACAGAATAAAACCAAACAATTGAATGGTACTGTAATATCTTGAAATCAGTAGGAAAATAAGTTATTTGAGATATATTTCCTTGGGAAATGGGTCTTTACCATCTTACATAAATATAGGATTTGCTGTTCTTTTTGACAAATTATCCTAACATGGCAAGCTTTTGCTTTTTCCATGGTAACCATGGAATTTCTTTAAACAACCTCTCATACAAATAAAACCTGTTTTCTGAGTAACAGAATATTCCACTAGGAAAATGGACAGACAACTGAAGGTAATAAAATATTTCCTGAAGCAATATGTGGTCTTTGCCCTCTTTCTTCATACTGGATGAGAGGAGAATTACAGGTCATTTTGAGTAACTTGACATCTTACTTCAGATTGTGACCAAGGCTCCTCAAGGTAAGATTATTTTTAAAATGGTGGTAATCAGGGTCACAGTTGTGTGACTCGACGATATTAAATCATTCTGAAATAAATCAAATTTACATCATCATCTTACCTTTGCTAGTTACAATCTGTTCTTTGGGGCAAATTAATGAGATGCTCTCTGCCTCAGTTATTTCAAATAAAAAGTCAAGATTACTGTTTTTGCAACTATAAATGTTAAAGGTGATTAATTGTGAGGATGTGCCAGAATCCACTGTGGGAGTTTTCAACAGTTGAGAGATATAATCATAACAAGGTTTAAAGAGTATAATTCATGCTGTTTCAAGAGAATAAATTGTTGAAGGGGAGAATAAAAGTGGGGAGACTTGTTAGGAGTCTACAGCAGTGGGCCAGGAAGGAAATGAGATGGGTATGGCAGGAGATTATCAAATATGTGATATATTTTGAAAGTAAAGAAAGTAGAAATTGTTAATATTACCAATAAATAGTTTGAGGGAAATAAGTGATTGAAAAATAATGTGAAGTTTCTTTGTCTGAGTAATTATAATGAAGATGGTAACACTCAATGCCCTGGAGGAGGGCATGGCAACCCACTTAAGAGTTCTGGCCTGGAGAATCCCCATGGACAGAGGAGCTTGGCGGGCTTCAGTCCTTGAGGTCGCAAAGTGTCGGATATGACTGAGCAACTAAGTACTGTTCTCAATGAAATGGGAAAATGATTTTTTAAAATATATAGTTGATTTACAGTATTGTGTTAGTTTCATGTGTACAATAAAGTGATTTAGTTATACATATATATTTTTTCCTAATTCTTTTCTGTTTTAAGTTATTTTAAGATGTTTTATTTCTTGGCCCTATACAGTAAATCCTTTCTGTTTATACATTTTATGTACTGTGGTGCATATTTGTTAATTCCATACTCCTATTTTATCTGTCTTTATATATATACACACACACAGTCCATATCTTTAACCATTGATCTGTTGAAGGACACTGGACACATAGGTTGCATCCATATCTTAGCTTCTGAAATAGCACAGCTATGAACATTGGAGTGTGTGTATCTTTTCAAATTAGAATTTTCATCTCTTCTAGATAAATGTGCAGGCATGGGATTGCTAGATGATATGTTTACAGTATTTTTATGTTTTTAGTAACTATCATACTGTTTTCTATAGTGGTTGGAATAATTTGCATTCTCATCAGCAGTATAGAAGGGAAAATAACTTTTTTATTGTGGAAAGTTTAAGTGTAGGTTTATAAATAGTAAATTGATACCCAATTACAGATGTCAAAAATTGGAGATGTTTATGCAAGTTTGAAAATTAAGGTAGAGATATAGCTGAAGAAACACAATTTGACTAATGCAACATTTGCTGGTCAGGAAAAGGAGGAATGTCCAACTAAGAGCCCTGGGAAAGATGGTTCAGTGAGTTCTGAGATAATTCAGGGCAGTGACCATCTACTCATAGTTTGAGCTACTCACACTGAATGTGTAAAGTAGCTTGTGTATGTCTCAATAATACATCTTTGTGACATAACAGCGCATTTTTTCAGGGAATTCCTTTTCCATTTTCCTGTTCTTTCTCTTTTTCATTAAAACCCAACTAAAGTACTGATTTCTCGAAGAAGGCTTCTTTGATTTCAGATTGATTGGTTTATTTTTATACTATGACATTTGCATTTTGTGAATATTCTTATGATGACACTTAATACATGCATCCGGAATTGTCTGATCCCTCATTATGCATCATAGCACTGAGGGAAGAAAACCGTATCTTATTTGATTTGGTAATTAAAATGTACATGACCCATTGGACACAAATAGGTACTCCATCAGATCAGATCAGATCAGATCAGTCGCTCAGTCATGTCCAACTCTTTGCGACCCCATGAATCGCAACACGCCAGGCCTCCCTGTCCATCACCAACTCCCGG
>NW_011494849.1:1199356-1199927 GCF_000754665.1 Bison bison bison
CAATATACAGCCTTGATGAACTCCTTTTCCTATTTGGAACCAGTCTGTTGTTTCATGTCCAGTTCTAACTGTTGCTTCCTGACCTGCAATACAAATTTCTCAAGAGGCAGGTGGTCTGGTATTCCCATCTCTTTCAGAATTTTCCACAGTTGATCATGATCCACATAGTCAAAGGCTTTGGCATAGTCAATAAAGCAGAAATAGATGTTTCTCTGGAACTCTCTTGCTTTTTCCATGATCCAGCGGATGCTGGAAATTTGATCTCTAGTTCCTCTGCCTTTTCTAAAACCAGCTTGAACATCTGGAAGTTCACAGTTCATGTATTGCTGAAGCCTGGCTTGGAGAGTTTTGAGCATTACTTTACTAGTGTGTGAGATGAGTGCAATTGTGCGGTAGTTTGAGCATTCTTTGTCATTGCCTTTCTTTGGGATTGGAATGAAAACTGACCTTTTCCAGTCCTGTGGCCACTGCTGAGTTTTCCAAATTTGCTGGCATATTGAGTGCAGCACTTTCACAGCATCATCTTTCAGGATTTGGAATAGCTCAACTAGAATCCCATCACCTCCACTAG
>NW_011494849.1:1200048-1207698 GCF_000754665.1 Bison bison bison
TCCCTGTCTCCTGTACAATGTCACGAACCTCATTCCAAAGTTCATCAGGCACTCTATCTATCAGATCTACTGCGGGCAGAAATCCCTCGGAAGAAATGGAGTGGCCATCATGGTCAACAAAAGGGTCTGAAATGCAGTACTTGGATGCAATCTTAAACATGACAGAATGATCTCTGTTCGTTTCCAAGGCAAACCATTCAATATCACACATCACCGACTCAATGGACATAAGTTTGAATAAACTCTGGATGTTGGTGATGGACACGGAGGCCTGGCATGCTGCAGTCCATGGGGTCACATGAGTCAGAAACGACTGAGTGACTGAAATGAACTGAACTGAACTGATATGATGAGTTAAGGAAAGTAAACACTCTAAATTCATTTTAGCTAATGGAAAACTTTATCACATTTATCTTTCCAAGAGTGCAACTTTGTTTTAGAATTAATGAGACACATTACAGATTCTGAAAAATACTGAATGTGATATGACATAAATTTTTGTTCACTTCTCTGCACACAAAGGCAGCTAATGTTAATATTTGAAGTTTGTGTCTTACTTTTGTATCTATTAATTAGTTTCTTATGTGAAAGTGTTTGTCTCTCAGTCCTGTCTGACTTTTTGTAACCCCATGGACTGTAGCCTACCAAACACCTCTTTCCATGAAATTCTCCAGGCAAGAATATTGGAGTGGGTTGCCATTCCCTTCTCCAGGGGATCTTTGCAACTCAGGGATCAAACACGGGTCTCCCATGTATCAGGCAGATTCTTTACAATCTGAGCCACCATGGAACATTACAAACATTATTTAGTAAATATTGCTTGACATGTTGGTGTCGAAATAGAATGATGTTTCAGAGTTTTAACTATTAACTATAAAGAGTCTAACTTGATAAAAAATCTGAACAAACAATGTGTAATTACATAAAAGTAATCAAATCTTATTTTATTATTGAAAGTGATCAAACAGGCAATGACAAGAGTGAACATAAACATTCTAGGAATCAGTGAAATAAGATGGACTGGAATGGGTGAATTTAACTGAGATGATCATTATATCTACTACTGTGGGCAGGAGTCCCTTAGAAGAAATGGAGTAGCCATCATAGTCAACAAAAGAGTCTGAAATGCAGTACTTGGATGAAAGCTCAAAACCGACCGTATGATCCCTGTTTGTTTCCAAAGCGAACCATTCAATATCAAGATAATCCAAGTCCATGCCCTGACCAGTAACACTGAAGAAGCTGAAGTCGAGTGGTTCTATGAAAACCTACAAGACCTTTTAGAACTAACTCCCAAAAAAGTTGTCCTTTTCATTATAGGGGACTGGAATGCAAAAGGAGGAAGTCGAGAAACAGATAGAGTAACAGGCAAATTTGGCCTTGGAGTACAGAAAGAAGCAGGGCAAAAGCTAATAGATTTTTGCCAAGAGAATACAGTGGTCATAGCAAACACCCTCTTCCAACAACACATGAGAAGACTCTACACATGGACATCTCCAGATGGTCAACACCAAAATCAGATTGATTATATTCTTTGCAGCCAAAGATGGAGAACCTCTATACAGTCAGCAAAAACAAGACCAGGAGCTGACTGTGGCTCAGATCATGAACTCCTTATTGCCAAATTCAGACTTAAATTGAAGAAAGTTTAGAAAACCACTAGACCATTCAGGTATGACCTAAATCAAATCATTTATGACTATACAGTGAAACTGAGAAATGGACTTAAGGGATTAGATCTGATAGAGTGCCTGATGAACTATGGATAGAGTATGGATAGTGACATTGTACAGGAGACAGGGATGAAGACCATCCCCAAGAAAAAGAAATGCAAAAAAAGCAAAATGGCTGTTAGAGGAAGCCTTACAAATAGCTGTGAAAAGAAGGGAAGTTAAAGCAAAGAGAAAAGGAAAGATATACCCATTTGAATGCAGAGTTCCAAAGAATAGCATGGAGAGATAAGAAAGCCTTCCTCAGTGATTGATTCAAAGAAATAGAGAAAAACAATAGAATGGGAAAAACTAGAGATCTCTTTAAGAAAATTAGAGATAGCAAGGAAACATTTCATGCAAAGATAGGCTCAATAAAGGACAGAAATGGTAGGGGCCTAACAGAAGCAGAATATATTAAGAAGAGGTGGCAAGAATACAAAGAAAAACTGTACAAAAAAGATCTTCATGACCCAGATAATTACGATGGTGTGATCACTCACCTAGAACCAGACATCCTGGAATGTGAAGTCAAGTGGGCCTTAGAAAGCATCACTATGAACAAAGCTAGTGGAGGTGATGCAATTCCAGTTGAGCTCTTTCAAATCCTGAAAGATGACACTGTGAAAGTGCTGCACTCAATATGCCAGCAAATTTGGAAAACTCAACAGTGGCCACAGGACTGGAAAAGGTCAGTTTTCATTCCAATCCCAAAGAAAGGGAATGCCAAAGAATGCTCAAACTACCATACAATTGCACTCACTCACATGCTAGTAAAATAATGCTCAAAATTCCCCAAACTAGGCTTCAGCAATATGTGAACCATGAACTTCCAGATGTTCAAGCTGATTTTAGAAAAAGCAGAAGGACCATAGATCAAATTGCCAACATCCAGTGGGTACTGGGAATTTGAACTCTATTTCTTCTTCCTTTTATAAATCTAGCTTCTGGAAATCCATGTTTCCTGTAATGGTGAAACCTTACTTGAAGGATTTTGAGCCTTACTTGTAAGCATGTGAAATGAGCACAGTTGTATGGTAGTTCTAACATTCTTTGGGCTTCCCTGGTGGCTCAGAGGTTAAAGCATCTGCCTCCAATGTGGGAGACCCGGGTTCGATCACTGGGTCGGGAGGATCCCCTGGAGAAGGAAATGGTAACCCACTCCAGTATTCTTGCCTGGAGAATCCCATAGACGGAGAAGTCTGGTAGGCTACAGTCCATGGGATTGCAAAGAGTTGGACATGATTGAGCTACTTCACCTTCACCTTCACCTTCTAACATTCTTTGGTATTGCTGTTTGGGATTATAATGAAAATTAGCATCTAATCTATTAAAATGATCAAGTTTGCAATTGCAGCTGAGAATGGAACATTTCTACAGAATCTGGATGAAATGATATATGAAAATATGGTTCATTTTGTTTTGTAAATGTAGAGAGGAGATGAGGGTAACCTAGGGCTAAGGATGGGAAGACTATTGAGTAGATGTTATTTCTATTCTAATACTAAACAGAGGATTTAAAGAGGGAAACTAAAGCCAATCTTAAGGGCCGCACTAGGGACTCAGTGGAGGAGTGAGAAGATTAATGAAGCATGCATTATAAATTGTCAACAGAAAACATGGAGTGTGTAGAACTGAAGGAGACAATGCAAGGAAGTCTGGTTTTTTCAGTGGAGAGAATTGTGTTGATTTGTGAGTATGTTTAAAGCATGTTTAGATACTACTTTGCACTCCTTATCAAGAATCTGTCCTGAAGATCAACCATCACTTGATTATTTCTGATAATTAAAAAATGGAGAAGTAAATAAGTTTTTTTTTTTAATTAATGACAAATGCACAAATAATATTTGGCTTTATTGTGTAAGGATATTTTGATTTAATCTGGACTTTTAATTCACTGAAAATATTAGGCATTAATTGAAGGGAATGAGTTCACTCTTTTTCGAGGGAACTATGAAGCATATATTTTGATAGATTCTTTATATAACTTATTCATTTACCTGCAAGTATTATTAGAAAAGTCTATACTCCATTTTTCTGAAAGAAAAGATAGGACTAAATAGAGCTAAGCAACAATTGTATTCCCATATTTTTCTGGTGGGGCTTTTATCCCCTTTAGCCCTCTGTTCACCCCCATTTTAGGTAACTTTCACTCTTGATTATTCTTATGTTGAGGGAAAGGCATCTGACCCTCTTTATTTTTTTCTGCAAATATTTTATCCCTCATGAACATCATAGCATATTCTCATGCTATGGAATTTGTTCAAAAACAAAATTTAAATGGTTGAATTTCAAAGGAAGTGACACTCAGGCAAAAAAGACGTTTACAGTAAAACAGCACTCAGTCACTGAGGAGACAGGTATTTCGAGTGTGAGGTAGTGCCTTGAAGAACTAAGTAGGTGCTCTTTCCATACAGCTTTTCCCATTGTTATGACAGTGTTAATATTTATTACTGGGGAAAAAAGTACCCATCGTCACTTCAATTTAGGGAATTTTGATTTATTTATCAAAAATAAGTTCAATCCAAACAGTGCGCCAAAGATTTATGAGGTGTGGCTATCGAATATTGTATGCATAGTCGCTCTATTGTGTTCGACTCTTTGTTACCCAATGGACTGTAGCCCTCCAAGCTCCTCTGATCATGGGGATTCTCCAGGCAAGAATACTGAAGTGGATTACCAGGGGGTCTTCCCAACCCAGGTATCAAACCCAGGTCTCCAGCATTGCAAGTGGATTCTTTACCATCCGAGACACCAGGGAAGTTCAAGAATACTGGAGTGGGTAGCTTATCCCTTCTCCAGGGCTCTTCCCAACCCAGGAATCGAACTGGTGTCTCTTGAATTGCAGACGGATTCTTTACCAGCTGAGCTATAGAGAGTTGAGTAATGCAAATATGTACTATATTTGTTCAGAACTGAAATCCCAGTAGTGAATAGATAGATAATAAGCTAGCAAAAAAACAAAATTAAAAGTGTAATTTTGTTAATGAGTAAGATGAAAAACATTATATAAGAGTTTAGTACAGGAGAGAATAATTGGATATAGATTTGTGCAGTTGTTTGAAGCACAGCTAGAATTTCAGTTTGGCCTGAGTCTATATAACTACATTATGCCCTGAAAAAACACACACTGGTATCAAGATTGCCAAGAAAAATATCAGTGACCTCAGATATACAGATGACACTACCCTAATGGCAGAAAGTGAAGAGAAACTAAAAAGCCTCTTGATAAAAGTGAAAGAAAAGAGTGAAAAAGTTAACTTCAAGCTCAACATTCAGAAAACTAAGACCATGGCATCTGGTCCCATCACTTCATGGGAAACAGATGGAGAAACAGTGGAAACAGTGTCAAACTTTATTTTTTGGGGCTCCAAAATCCCTGCAGATGGTGATTGCAGCCATGAAATTAAAAGACGCTTGGAAGGAAAGTTTCCTTCCAAGTTTCCTTCCTTTCCTTGGAAGGAAAGTTATGACCAAACTCGATAGCATATTGAAAAGCAAAGACATTACTTTGCCAACAAAGGTCCGTCTAGTCAAGGCTATGTTTTTTCCTGTGGTCACGTATGGATGTGAGAGTTGGAATGTGAAGAAGGCTGAGCATCGAAGAATTGATGCTTTTGAACTGTGGTGTTGGAGAAGACTCTTGAGAGTCCCTTGGACTGCAAGGAGATCCAACCAGTCCATTCTGAAGGAGATCAGCCCTGGGATTTCTTTGGAAGGAATGATGCTGAAGCTGAGATTCCAGTACTTTGGCCATCTGATGAGAAGAGTTGACTCATTGGAAAAGAGTCTGATGTAGGGAGGGATTGGGGGCAGGAGGAGAAGGGGACGACAGAGGATGAGATGGCTGGATGGCATCACTGACTCGATGGACATGAGCCTGAGTGAACTCTGGCAGTTGGTGATTGACAGAAAAGCCTGCTGTGCTGCAATTCATGGGGTCGTGAAGAGTCAGACACGACAGAGCGACTGAACTGAAGGCAGTTCTATTTCCAGTTTTTTAAGGAATCTCCACATTTTTCTCCATAGTGGCTGTACTAGTTTGCATTCCTACCAACAGTGTAAGAGGGTTCCCTTTCCTCCACACCCTCTCCAGCATTTACTGCTTTAGACTTTTGGATAGCAGCCATTCTGACTGGCATGAAGTTGTACCTCATTGTTTTGATTTGCATTTCTCTGATAATGAGAGATGTTGAGCATCTTTCTATGTGTTTGCTAGCCATCTGTATGTCTTCTTTGGAGAAATGTTTGTTTAGTTCTTTGCCCCATTTTTGTTTGGGTCATTTATTTTTCTGAAATTGAGCTGCAGCAGTTGCTTGTATATTTGTGAGATTAGTTCTTTGTCCATTGCTTCATTTGCTATTATTTTCTCCCATTCTGAAGGCTGTCTTTTCACCTTGCTTATGGTTTCTTTTGTTGTGCAGAAGCTTTTAATTTTAATTAGGTACCATTTATTTATTTTTGCTTTTATTTCCAATATTTTGGGAGGTGGGTCATAGAGGATCCTGCTGTGATATGTCGGAGAGTGTTTTGCTTATGTTCTCCTCTAGGAGTTTTATAGTTTCTGATTTAGGTTTAGATCTTTAACCCATTTTGAATTTATTTTTGTGTATGGTGTTAGAAAGTGTTCTCAATTCATTCTTTTACAAGTGGTTGGCCAGTTTCCCCAGCAACACTTGTTAAAGAGATTGTCTTTTCTCCATTGTATATTCTTGCCTCCTTTGTCAAAGATAACGTGTCCACAGGTGTGCGGATTTATCTCTGGGCTTTCTATTTTGTTCCATTGACCTGTATTTCTGTCTTTGTGCCAGTACCATACTCTCTTAATGACTGTGGCTTTGTAGTAGAGCCTGAAGTCAGGCAAGTTGATTCCTCCAGTTCCATTGTTCTTTCTCAAGCTTGCTTTGGCTATTCGAGGTTCTTGTATTTCCATAGGAATCCCATGGACAGAGGAGCCTGGTAGATTACAGTCCATGAGGTCGCTAAGAGTTGGACACGACTGAGCGACTTCACTTTCACTTTTCACTTTCATGCATTGGAGAAGGATATGGCAACCCACTCCAGTATTCTTGCCTGGAGGATCCCAGGGCCGGGGGAGCCTGGTGGGCTGCCATCTATGGGGTCACACAAAGTCGGTCATGACTGGAGTGACTTAGCAGCAGCAGCTTGATAGGGATTGCATTGAATCTATAGATTGCTTTAGGTAGTATACTCATTTTCACTATATTTATTCTCCCGATCTATGAATATGGAATATTTCTCCATCTATTAGTGTCCATTTTGATTTCTTTCACCAGTGTTTTAAAGTTTTCTATATATAGGTCTTTAGTTTCTTTAAGTAGATATATTCCTAAGTATTTTATTCTTTTCTTTGTAATGGTGAATGGAATTGTTTCCTTAATTTCATTTTCTATTTTCTCATTATTACTGTATGGGAATGCAAGGGATTTCTGTTGATTTTATATCCTGAAACTTTGCTATATTCACTGATTAGCTCTAGTAATTTTCTGTTGGAGTCTTTAGGGTTTTCTATTTAGAGGATCATGTCATCTGCAAACAATGAAAATTTTACTTCTTCTTTTCCAATTTGGATTCCTTTTCTTTTTCTGCTCTGATTGCTGTGGACCTAACTTCCAAAACTATGTTGAATTGTAGTGGTGAAAGTGTCCACCCTTGTCTTGTTCCTGACTTTAGGGGAAATGCTTTCAGTTTTTAACCACTGAGGATAATATTTGCTTGGGTTTGTCGTATATAGCTTTTTTTAAGTTGAGGTATGTCCCTTCTATTCCTGCTTTCTGGAGAGTTTTTATCATATATGAATGTTGAATTTTGTCAAAGGCTTTCTCTGCATCTATTGAGATAATCATATGGCTTTTATTTTTCAATTTGTTAATGTGGTGTATTACATTGATTGATTTGCGGATATTGAAGAATCCTTGCA
>NW_011494849.1:1207798-1211416 GCF_000754665.1 Bison bison bison
GCTTTTATTTTTCAATTTGTTAATGTGGTGTATTACATTGATTGATTTGCGGATATTGAAGAATCCTTGCATCCCTGGGATAAAGCCCACTTGGTCATGGTGTATGATCTTTTAAATGTGTTGTTGGATTCTGATTGCTAGAATTTTGTTAAGGATTTTTGCATCTATGTTCATCAGTGATATTGGCTTGTAGTTTTCTTCTTTTGTGGTATCTTTGTCAGTTTTTGGTATTAGGGTAATGGTGACCTCATAGAATGAGCTTGGAAGTTTAACTTCCTTTGCAATTTTCTGGAAGAGTTTGAGTAGTATAGGTGTTAGCTCTTCTCTAAAATTTTTGTAGAATACAGCTGTGAAGCCATCTGGACCTGGGCTTTTGTTTGCTGGAAGATTTCTGATTACAGTTTCAATTTCTGCACTTGTGATTGGTCTGTTAAGATTTTCTATTTCTTCCTAGTTCAGTTTTGGAAAGTCGTACTTTTCTAAGAATTTATCCATTTCTTCCAAGTTGTCCATTTTATTGGCATGTAATTGCTGATAGTAGTCTCTTATGATCCTTTGTATTTCTGTGTTGTCTGTTGTGATCTCTCCATTTCATTTCTAATTTTATTTATTTGATATTTCTCCCTTTGCTTCTTGATGAGTCTGGATAATGGTTTGTCAATTTTATTTATCCTTTCAAAGAACCAGCTTTTGGTTTTGTTGATTTTTGCTATGGTCTCTTTTGTTTCTTTTTCATTTCTTTCTGCCCTAATTTTTAAGATTTCTGTCCTTCTACTAACCCTGGGGTTCTTCATTTCTTCCTTTTCTAGTTGCTTTAGGTGTAGAGTTAGGTTATTTATTTGACTTTTTTTCTTGTTTCTTGAGGTATGCCTGTATTGCTATGAACCTTCACCTTAGCACTGCTTTTACAGTGTCCCACAGGTTTGGGGTTGTTGTGTTTTCTTTCATTTTCATTCATTTCTATGTATATTTTGATTTCTTTTTTGATTTAATCTGTGATTTGTTGGTTATTCAGCAGCGTGTTGTTCAGCCTCCATATGTTGGAATTTTTAATAGTTTTTCTCCTGTTATTAAGATCTAATCTTACTGCATTGTAGTCAGAAAATATGCTTGGAAGTATTTCAATTTTTTTGAATTTACCAAGGCTAGGTATATGGCCCAGGATGTGATCTATCCTGGAGAAGGTTTAATGTGAGCTTGAGAAAAAGGTGAAATTCATTGTTTTGGGGTGAAATGTCCTATAAATATCAATTAAGTCTAACTGGTCTATTGTTCATTTAAAGTTTGTGTTTCCTTGTTGATTTTCTGTTTAGTTGATCTATCCATAGGTATGAGTTTGGTATTAAAGTATCCCACTATTATTATATTATTGTTAATTTCCCCTTTCATACTTGTTAGCATTTGTCTTAAATATTGTGGTGCTCCTATGTTGGGTGCATATATATTTATAATTTTTATATCTTCTTCTTGAATTGATCCTTTGATCATTATGTAGCATCCTTCTTTGTCTCCATTTCACAGCCTTTGTTTTAAAGTCTATTTTATCTGATATGAGTATTGCTACTCCTGCTTTCTTTTGGTCTCTATTTGCGTGGAATATCTTTTTCCAGCCCTTCACTTTCAGTCTGTAGGTGTTTCCTGTTTTGAGGTGGGTCTCTTGTAGACAACATATGTAGGGGTCTTGTTTCTGTATCCATTCAGCCAGTCTTTGTCTTTTGGTTGGGGCATTCAACCCATTTACGTTTAAGGAAATTATTGATAAGTATGATCCTGTTGCCATTTACCTTATTGTTTTGGGTTTGAGTTTATATACCCTTTTTGTATTTTCTGTCTAGAGAATATCCTTTAGCATTTGTTGGAGAGCTGGTTTGGTGGTGCTGAATTCTCTCAGCTTTTGCTTGTCTGTAAAGCTGTTGATTTCTCCTTCATATTTGAATGAGATCCTTGCTGGGTACAGTAATCTTGGCTGTAGGTTATTTTCTTTCATCACTTTAAGTATGTCCTGCCATTCCCTCCTGGCCTAAAGAATTTCTATTGAAAGATCAGCTGTTATACTTATGGGAATCCCCTTGTGTGCTATTTGTTGTTTTTCGCTTGCTGCTTTTAATATTTGTTCTTGGTGTTTGATCTTTGTTAATTTGATTAATACATGTCTTGGGGTGTTTCACCTTGGGTTTATCCTGTTTGGGACTCTCTGGGTTTCTTGGACTTGAGTGATTATTTCCTTTCCCATTTTAGGGAAGTTTTCAACGATTATCTCCTCAAGTGTTTTCTCATGGTCTTTCTTTTTTCTTCTTCTGGGACTCCTATGATTTGAATGTTGGGGTGTTTAACATTGTCCTGGGGGTCTCTGAGATTGTCCTCATTTCTTTTAATTTGTTTTTCTTTTATCCTCTCTGATTCATTTATTTCTACCATTCTATTTCCTACTTCCCTAATCCTATCTTCTGCCTCCGTTATTCTACTATTTATTCCCTCCAGAGTGTTTTTGAACTCATTTATTGAATTATTCATTATATATTGACTCTTTTTTATTTCTTCTAGCTCCTTGTTAAATCTTTGCTGCATCTTCTCCTTCCTTGTCTCCAGGCTACTTATCTATGATTCCATTTTAATTTCAAGATTTTGGATCATTTTCACTATCATTATTCAGAATTCTTTATCATGTAGATTCCCTATCTCTTCCTCTTTTGTTTGCTTTGGTGGCCATTTATCCTCTTCCTTTACCTGCTGGGTATTCATTCCTCCATCTCTTCATCTTGTTTATATTGCTGTGTTTGGGGTGGGCTGTCTGTATTCTTGCAGTTTATGGAGTTCTCTTTATTGTGGAGTTTCCTCACTGTGGGTGGGGTTGTACGGGTGGCTTGTCAAGGTTTCCTGCTTACGGAAGCTTGTGTCGGTGTTCTGGTGGATGGAGCTGGATTTCTTCTCTCTGGAGTGTGATGAAGTTTCCAGTAGTGAGTTATGAGATGTCAATGGGTTTGGAGTGACTTTGGGCAGCCTGTATATTGAAGCTCAGGGTTGTGTTCCTGTATTGCTGGATAATTTGCATGATATGTCTTTCTCTGGATCTTTTTGGCCCTTGGGTGGTGTTTGTTTTCAGTGTAGATATGGAGGCTTGATGAGCTAGTTTGATGAGCTCCTGTTGATTAATGTTCCCTGGAGTCAGGAGTTCTCTGGTGTTCTCAGGATTTGGACTTAAGCCTCCTCCTTCTTGTTTTTGGTCTTATTTTTACAGTAGCCTCAAGACTTCTCCATCTATACAGTACCCTTGATAAAACATTTAGGTTAAAGATGAAAAGTTTCTCCACAATGAGCGACACCCAGAGAGGTTCAGAGTTACATGAAGAAGAGAGGAGAGAGGAGGGAGTTAGAGGTGACCTGAATAACATGAGGTGGAATCAAAAGAGGAGAGAGCAAGCTAGCCAGTAATTACTTCCTTATGTGTGCTCTACAGTCTGGACAGCTCAGAGATGTTCACAGAGTTATATCGATAAGAGAAGAAGGAGGAAGGAGACAGAGGTGGCCAGGAGGATAAAGGGGGGAATCAAACGGAGAGAGACAGATCCAGCCAGTAATAAGTTCCCTAAGTGTTCTTCACCATTGGAACACACAAAG
>NW_011494849.1:1211908-1216305 GCF_000754665.1 Bison bison bison
GGTCCAGCTTATATTTCTCAAGATCTATAGATCCTTTCCTATGTAGTCAGTACTAACTACTGGGTTTTAATCTATTTCACCTGTCACTTCCAAGGTGATTCCCTCTGTTTTAGCTTCTTCTGTTTGCTGGTCTCTTCAGTGTCTGATTTCCACCCTGACACAAGCAGGGCGGTGGTGGACACTTTTTTAGGCTCACTTGTTCAATCGCGCTGTGGGAAGGGAGGGACGCTGCAAACAAATAACACTGACATGTGCTGCAGTGTTTCAGCCATACTAGGCCTGCCCCTGCTCATGGCGCATGTGCCCTCCCTGCCCACACTGCTCAGGCTCTAGGTTGCTCTGCCAGAACTGTCCGAGGCTGGTCCTGGGGTGCATGTACCTCCCAGGTCTAAGCCGCTCAGGTTCAGGCACATGGGTAGTCCTCAGAGGCACAGACTCAGTTGGGCCTGCATTTTGTGCCCTTCCCAGGTCTGAGCAGCTCAGGTGATGAGGTGTTTGGCGAGAGTGGCCACTGTGACTTATTGCCTCCCCTGTCCCTGCTGCTTGGTTTTCTGGGTGTACAATGGGCACACCTTCTCAGACGGATATTGACGGTCCAGAATCCCAAGAAGTCTTAGTTAGCAAAGAGGCCTGCTTGCAGTTTGGTAGATAATGCCTCTCTGGGGCTGCAATTGCCCCCTTCCGGCTCTGGCTGCCTGTCACCGGAGGGGGATGGTCTGCAGCCAGCTATCTCTGTTCAGTCCTTTGTTCTGTGAGTGGGTCTGGTGGTGTCTTAGGTTAGGGCTTTTCGCGTGGTAGCTATCCCACAGTCTGGTTTGCTAGCCCAAGTTAGGTCCCTCAGATTGCCCTTGGGGCATTCAGGCCTGGTCCTTACTTTAAGCAATGCAGCCTATGCCTCCCTGCCCAGCCCCCGCTTGCTAGTGGCAGGTGCAGGTGTCTGCGCTGCAGTGCAGTGCAGTGGAGACTGGGGGAGTTACCGTTGGGCTCGTAATCTGTGGGTTTTAATTATTTATTTATTTTTCATCCCAGTTATGTTGCCCTCTGTGGTTCCAAGCCTCACCATAGACTTGGCAGTGAGAGTGTTTCCTGGTGTTTGGAAACTTCTCTCTTTTTGACTCCCTTCCCGGAACGGAGCTCTGTCCCTGCCTCTTTTGTCTCTCTTTTTGCCTTTTATATTTTTTCCTACCTCCTTTCAAAGACAACGGGCTGCTTTTCTGGGTGCCTGATGTCCTCTTCCAGCATTCAGAAGTTGTTTTGTGGAATTTATTCAATGTTTAAATGTTCTTTTGGTGAATTTGTGGGGGAAAACGTGGTTTCCACATCCTATTCCTCCACCATATTAGGACTGCCTCCAAATTGATGCTTTTGAACTGTAGTGTTGGAGAAGACTCTTGAGAGTCCCTTGGACTGCAAGGAGATCCAACCAGTCCAACCTGAAGGAGATCAGTCCTGGGTGTGCTTTGGAGGGACTGATGCTGAAGCTGAAACTCCAATACTTTGGCCACCTCATCCAAAGAGTTGACTCATTGGAAAAGACTCTGATGCTGGGAGGGATTGGGGGCAGGAGGATGAGGGGATGGCAGAGGATGAGATGACTGGATGGCATAACTGACTCGATGGACATGAGTTTGAGTGATCTCCAGGAGTAGGTGATGGACAGGGAGGCCTGGCGTGCTGCAGTTCATGGGGTCTCAAAGAGTCGGACATGACTAAGCGACTGAACTGAACTGAACTGAACATTTTTTAAATAAGTAGATTATTTAAAAATGTTCATTTGAAATGGGGTCAATAACCCTCCCAATTAGATAACAATAATTTCTAGGGATTAAACCAAAATATCCTTACACAATAGATCCAAATATTATTTATGTCATTAATTTTTAGTAAAAACTTATTTCTTAATTTTTAAATTTCTTACTGTTTTTACATACAGCACATGGATATACATAACCTACATAAGTAGGTAATATGTTTGTAGGTTTACTATCTTCATAGGGCAGAAAAATAAGGGAAAATAATGTCTAAAAACACCTTTAGAAGCCAATAGTGAAAAAAAGATTGAGGAATACTGCCTTGGTTTACATCTAGATAGATCCATCAACTGTGACGTTCACATTCAATAAAATTGAGAGACTCCTTCTCAGGAGAATTTCCAAGTATGTGCTAAACTGTTGATGAGCCAGTTGTAATCTGTGAAGTGTATTGTAAATTTATATGTTCTAGAACTGAAGATAGAAAAATAATAAAGGCTGTAGCCTTAAGTATTTCTAAACTGAAAGAATGTAATTTGATAATACTAATTATTACTCATTGGGAAGCAATTTGGTTGTTATTTTCTAGCTAAGGAACATTTTCAAATCCCTTATAATGACAACTATCCTGCATTTAGATGTGACACAATGTTAATAATAGTCTTGAAAGAATAGAGAGCATTGGATGAAGTGACAGAAGAATTCTTCCCTAGCTAGGTGACTAAGAACAATCCCTATTGATTTTTATTCAGCTGCATTATCAGGCAAATGAGTCATTGTAAGGCCATTCTACTATTCAGGAAGAGAACTTACTTGTTAAGCAAATAACTGAATGGTTAATACCAAGATCTGAGTTTCTATTTGTGGAGCATAGCCTGACCAGATTCCAGTGAAGTTCTGCCCCTGGGAAAGTGGATCATTGCAGAGTTTGATGGGGGCTCACCGAATAGTGATTAGTGTCTCAGTCAGAGGAGAAACAGCCTCAAAGGAGTGCAGTTGAGATGATGCAAGTCTGCACATTGGAAATGGCATTCTGCACTCTGCCCAGGATCTATTACTCAAATTAGAACATCTCTGTATGATGTGTTTTCTAAGGCATAGACTAGAAACTTTTCACAAATTAAATTCAAATATAGCTAAGTCACAGACAACAGTTCCATGATTTTGTAAACATTTTAGTTGGCTGTATTTTTGGCAATGCATTTTATTTAGATTAGGGACTTCCCTTGTATCTCAGTTCAAAAAGAATCTGCCTGCAATGCAAGAGACCTGGGTTCTATTCCTGGGTCAGGAAGATCTACTGGAAATGGAAATGGCAACCCACTCCGGGGTCTTAGTTCATTGACAGCTCAATGACCTTACTGACCTAGAAGATGGCAATCTAATGTCTCAAAAACAAAAACATTATATTAGGGCCTGGATGCCAGGTTCTTTTATAGATCAGAGATGGGAGGAGATGAAGAAATAAAGTAAAAAAGGTCATTAATCTTGCAAATATCTCCTGGAATGACAAGCCTCAGGCAGAAGATGTATTATTTCTTCCTACCATCTACAGGCACACAGGGTTCTGAACAAAGGCATTTTAGTTTAACAGTCAGGCAGAAGGGCAGAATTCTCTGAATCTGAGCACTATATGTGATTATAATAACAAAGGCAACTAAACAGGAAGTTAGAATTGGCTTTTCCCTGAAAAATCAGTATATAAATGATTCTGCTGCTTCAATGATTTCATAATAGTCATTCAAATTATTATTCTCATTAAGTTGCTAAAATCACCTTAAAAACGTAGTCTCATATCATCTCTGTGACCTTTAAAACCCAGTTACCTGATGGTTCCTATATGTAGAAGGCAAAAATTGTGCAACTAAAATTTCTAGGATCATGTCAGGGTAACCTAACATATGGTTCCATCCAGTGTGTACTGACAAGAAATACTCTGAACAAAATAGTTAGGAATCATGACAAACCAGACTTTTGAGTTAGAAAATCAAAGCATTAGTCAAGTAAATCAGGGCCAAAATGTAAGCAAATCATCCAATCACTTAGTGGGGAGTTATTTTTATAGGACCAGAGTTTTGAAGGATTTTAAATAATTAAAATGCTTGTTTTCAATGTCTAGCATTTATATAGGACACAAACCATGCAGAGGAATTCAAATTTCATCTCAATAGAAAATATTGCCAAGAAGACAACCAGCTAAATGTTAGTTGCTTGTTGGGGGCCAGAGTGAGGTACTCCGCCCATGGCAAAGGTCATGAGGAAGGAGGCTCGACATACGCAAAGGCGGGATCGAGCCTCAGGAGTCCCCCTGGAACTCCTCGAGCATCTACCCCCATAACCAGAGCCTGCCTACTTTACTGCTCTGTGCTCTTACCTACATCTCTGACTTTACGGGGGGCTGTCCCCCACCACCTCTTTCGGAGAAGGAGTTAACCTAGAGCTCCAGTTAATAATAATTCCTGGGCGTGATAAGAGTGTTTTAACCTACAAACTCCTCTGAAGGTTCTCTAGCCTGCCTGACAGGCTTGTCCGGCCACATGTGATCACTCACAGCACAAGATGCTTTAAACCTTCTAAAAACAGGTTCCTTAGAAAAGTTAGAAAACTATTAGTATAAGTATAATGGGCTAATTAGAAATTGTGTTG
>NW_011494849.1:1216420-1224853 GCF_000754665.1 Bison bison bison
CACCCCTAAGACCTCTGTATACATTTGTGTGAAGCACCTGACTTTAATAAAAGTCAGGACTGCTGTCCCCACGTGACTTTTGTATAACATCTCAGTGTATAAAAACAGACTCTGGAAAATAAAGAATTGGGATCAGTTTCTCAAAATACTGGTCTCCCCATGTCGCTCTCTCTCCCACTCTGGCTGAGTCTCCATCTGGAGCGCGGAACCCACCATGCTTACTAATTATGCCTGGGCTTCTAAGATCCGACCGGGGAGGCCTCAGTGTCTCCTCTCCTTCGGGAGAACGGAAGGACGCCTGCGGCCTATGTAAGTGGTGCAAACTTCTTGTCTTGAAGTTTTATTGGTCTCCCGCGTAAACCAAGCTACTCAGCCTCTTTTCTCCACTGAATTTTCCTACTGAGCTATCCTTATTCTATTACTCTTTATATCTTTAATTAATATCTAATTGAAGCTATTGTATCCTGATCCTCGCCTATGCCGTCTCTCCTTCGAATACCCTGGATCAGCCGGGGCTGGTCCCCTGCAGTTGCTCAGTCGTGTCCGACTCTTTCCGACCCCATGGATTATAGCTCTCCAGGGTCCTCCAGGGGATACTCCAGGCAAAAACACTGAAGTGGATAGCCATGAACTTCTTCAGGGGATCTTCCTGAACCAGGGATTGGACCCAGGTTTACTGCATTGCAGACAAATTCTTTATTGACTGAGCCGTCATTTAATAGGTGGTGGTGATTTAGTCGCTAAGTCGTGTCTGACTCTTGCGACCCCATAGACTGTAACCTGCCAGGTTCCTCTGTCCATTGGATTCTCTAGGCAAGAATACTGGAGTGCATTGAGCTTGGACTTGGTAAAACAGGGACAATTATATTTAAAATGTGTCAGTAGTTCATTTGCTTTGTATATATAAACCAGTTGGAGCCTCAGGATGAAGAGTTTTGAGTTATCAACAAATTTTAGATTGATTTATACTTTTCTGGCAAATTACAAAAAAAAAAAAAGTGTCTACCTTTTAGTCTCTACCCTGATCATGAGTTGAGCAAATAAAACATTGTGTTTATGTTTCAGTGATGTGTTAGAAAAAGGAGAAACAGGTGTATCCAGTATGTATAGAATAGTTTTAGAGAGATTTTCTGTTTCCCTTCTTTCATATAATTTTCTGTGTTCACTTTATGTACCTTTTTCTTTCCTCTTGTACTAATTTCCTTTTATTTTATTTTTCTAGTAATCACCTTTGAGAAAGACTTTATGCGGTGTTTTTCTTTCTGTTTTGATGAGTTATTGATCCTAATTATTTAATGAAACAACTAAGTTGGATTACACACACACAGAGACATATGCATATAACACAAACACACATGTAACCACACACATTTATTTGTGAGCAGCTGTGTCCACAGGGTTGGTGTTGGTTCTGAGGGTGATACTGATGATCTGCTCAAGGATGGGGTGGTAGAATCAAGAAATGTGGTTCAAGAATCAAACTTCTCCTTCTGGAAGCATTCCAAGGAAGCATTAAATTCTGTAGCTCAATCAGGAAAGAATCTGCCTGCAGTGCAGGAGACCCAGGTTCAATTCCTGTGTCGAGAAGATCCCCTGGAGAAGGAAATGGCAACCCACTCCAGTATTCTTGCCTGGAGAATTCCATGGACAGAAAAGACTGGTGGGCTACAGCCCATGGGGGTCACAAGAGTCGGACATAACTTAGTGACTAAACCACCACCACCACAGAGATAATAATTTCCTTTCAGAAAAAGTGCTACTGCAGATAATTCCATCTCCACTCATCTTTGAAGAAAACACAGTGGGTTGGGAAGAATTACTACCAGAAATAATCTTCTAAAAGCCTTCAGATATACAATTTGGATTTATAAAAGTCAGAGGAACCAGAAATCAAATTGCCAACATACACTGGATCATAAGAAAAGCAAGGGAATTCCAGAAAAACATCTATTTCTGCTTCACTGACTATGTGAGAGCTTTTGACTGTGTGTATCACAACAAACTGGAAAATTCTTAAATTGATGGGGATACCAGACCACCTTACCTGTCTCCTGAGAAACCTAAACTAGTTCCAAGAAGCAACAGTTAGAACCAGACATGGAACAATGGACTAGTTCAAAATTGGGAAAGGAATATCTCAAGGCTGTATATTATTTTTTTGCTTACTTAACTTCTATACAAAGTACATCACGTGAAATGCTGGGCTGAGTGAATCAGGAACTGTAATCAAGATTGTGAGACATATCAACGACCTCAGATATGCAGATGATACCACTCTAATGGCAGAAAGTGAAGAGGAACTAAAGAGCCTCTTGTTGAGGGTGAAAAAGGAGATTGAAAAAGCTGGCTTAAAACTCAAAATTCATAAATGGTTAACATATTTTGTTCTCTTCTCATAGTATTCTGTCTTCATGTAGATCTAAGGAGGAGATCAAGCTTAAAGATGAGTGATGTAACAATTATCCCCTGAAGTTAAATTACATTAAATAACTGACTTGTAGGCAAGATTTGCTAAGGACGATGAAATACCCCTGGGTTTTAATTAGCTACAGCTAAGAAACTTTGGAGAATTTGTTTACAAAAAGGATATGTGGTAGCACTTTTAAGGTTCAAGAGAAAAGTCTCATGCAAAGGTACCATCTATAAATCAACAAAGATACTTATTGTAGCTGAACTAGTAGGTACTTTTCAGTCTTACAAATTTCTTTCTTGGGGAACTAACAACTGCCTGGGGATCAGCTAGACCTATGAACTTATGTCAAACCATGGACCTACATCAGTTATGTTCATAGGTGAGTTGTTGTTGTTTTTCCAGGAAATCAAATAATCAGAGACTCTCAGGTTCAAGTGGATTTTGCAAATCATCCTCACCGATCTTAGATTAAGCTGCTTATTTAGGAAGCAAAACATCAAGAAAGGTAGACTCAATTCCAGTATTATCAAACTGGAAGAAAAATATGTGTCTTATTGCTATATAAATTAGAGTAGTCAATAAATTAATTCTAATTAAATGAGAATAAAGATGTAATTGCAATTTAGATACAAAACTTTCTCCATTTAATAATGCAACATAGGAAATTTCCTACAATATTGTACAATTTTTTAGAACACTTCTGTTAAAAACTGTACATTAATCAAAGAGATGCACTGTATTGTAGCTATCAAATTTTAAAATTTTGAACAGTCCGTGTAGTTTCTCAGTTTTCTACACTTCATAATAATTATGTTGAACATATATGTAAATAATGATTTATCTACTTTAAATGTGTTTTCTTTTACAGTTTATCCCTAGAAAGAGTTTCATGGTGCCAAAGAAAAAGGAAAAAGTGGTTTTTATTTCTTCATCAGGGTGTATGTGAATGTTCAGTTGTGTCTGACTCTTTGACCCCATGGACTGTAGCTCGAGAGGATCCTCTGTCCATGGAATTCTCCAGGCTAGAATACTGGGGTGCGTTGTCGTTTCCTCCTCCAGGGCATTCCTATCCCAGGGACCAAACCTGTGCTTCCTGCATCTCCTGCATTGGCAGACGGATTCTTTACCACTTAGCCACTTGAGAAGCCCTTTTATTTTTTCATAGTTATCCCTAAATAACTTTTATTAATTATGTAAAATTCTTATTTTATATACACCATACTTTTTTCTGATACACTAGAGGATCCCACCCCAGAATAAGGGAATACAATAACCTGCTTCACTTTGCTTTCACATAAGTATGAAGTTTTCATATTGGATTATTAAAAAATAAAGCTCTTTATCAACTTATTTTTGAAAGGAAAAGACTTATTTTTGAAGAATACATTTTATTTTATTCATGTCTTTTCCTTAGGAAATTTATGTCCTCCAAACTTCTCATTCTCTTAGTAATGCCTTCAAACCAGGATTCCTTCAAACCAGGAATGATGATTGATGGATGCTATGGGGATTTAAGAAAAGGCATGTATCAGAAACATAAGGCATGGGAAGGTCATTTCTGTCATGGATGGATGAGTTGCTGCTGTTTGGTAATAAAATTTCAGGCATTAAAGGGCATTTAACAGGCATACATTTTACAACTTAGGTGAACACATGTACATTAACATACAAAGTTTGTGTCCAGAAAAAAATTTGATAAATGAGTCAACTTATAATAGGTACTTACAATAAATAGTAGATTTTAGATATGTTTGAGTTAGTGTATATATATATTTATATCAACATATATTATCTATTTATCTAACTTATCTAAGAAACCATTTTTTTCTCCATATTAGCTTTTTACTTAGAACTTTGAATGTAAGGATTTCCTGTACTTAATAGATCCTATTGTACTTAACACCTATGCAAAAGGTGTTTTTTTTTTTTTTTTTATCTTTCATATCTACTGAAACTGTAAATTTATTGAATTTGGCTGTACGTGGAACAGAATTTTTCAGAATAAAAACTAATGCTTAAAATATTATAGTTATCTTGATTTTAATATGACCCAGTAACATATTGTTTCCTAAAGAGAATTGTTTTCATACTTACCCCATAATGTGTGCCAGAAAGTATCAGAAAGTATTAAATTAAAGTGTAGCTTCCTTTCAAACATTAATTTATGTTTCTTAAAAAAAGTAATGATAAACAAGGCTGGAGGATGAGGGCATTTGAATTCTTGCTAAGATTATGGTCTAAGGAAGCAGGACAATTTTACCCATAGAGGATGACAACTCATCAAGCATTCTCTCATAACCCAATAGGTTTCAGTATTGCTGACATCATGTGTTCACCGCACTAAAGTAGGGACAGTGAGGAAACATGCCTAAATAGCTTTATGTGTTCTGACAGATAGATACCAGTCAATGTGCATTGCCAAGGACTTATATACATTTCCCTCAACTGCCTGCTTGGATACATATTTGTTGGCCATGTTTTTCTCTCTGTGATTAGTGCTGAGGGTTCAAATATAAATTCTCCTAGAAAAAGGAATAACTCTTACCTTTGTGAGGGATCCCTCACAATATACATCTGAGAATTACGATTGTAACCTTAGAGACAGTTGGAAACATTGGGCATTCAGAAGACTTAGCAGAGTCAAATGCAGTTGGAACCAGAAGGATAATCCAGATCTCATGTACATAGCACCATGTTTTTCAATAAATTACAAATTGAAAGTTGCCCTATAGATGATTTACAGATCACAGGTACTAGGTGTTTGAAGAGATTAAAAGATATCATGGAAGAAGTAAGAAACCCTTGTAAGAAACAAGTAGTGGGGCAAGAATGCCAAGGGCATGCTCCATAGTTACACTAACTGCTGTTTTTGTTCTAAGTGCAGACCACACATCTTTCATGATTAACAGGTATCATACTTTATTCCTTTGTAGGTAATTCAGACCCCCAGGAAGGTATTACTTGCTGAATGGATGTCCTCAGGCCTCCAAGCAATGTGACTGAATTTGTTCTCTTGGGACTCACACAGAATCCACACTTGCAGAAAATACTCTTCGTTGTCTTTTTGCTCATTTTCCTGTTTACTGTGTTGGCCAACCTGCTCATTGTCATTACGATCTCCTTCAGCCCCACACTTTCTGCTCCCATGTACTTCTTTCTAACTTATTTGGCCTTCATAGATGCCTCCTTCACTTCTGTCACCACCCCCAAAATAACCATTGACCTGTTGTACCAGAGGACAACCATCTCCTGGGGTGGCTGTTTGACTCAGCTCTTTTTAGTACACTTTCTTGGAGGAACAGAGGTGATTGTCCTCATTGTCATGGCCTATGACCGCTACGTGGCCATCTGTAAGCCTCTGCACTACACGGCCATCATGCGACAGGGGCTCTGCCAGCTCCTGGTGGTGGTGGCCTGGATCGGGGGTATCATGCATGCCACTGTGCAGATTCTTTTCATGGTCAACTTGACCTTCTGTGGTCTCTATGTAATTGATCACTTCATGTGTGATTTCTTCTCACTTTTGGAAATTGCCTGCGGCAACACCTACAAGATCGGAATTATAGTGGCAGCCAACAGTGGGGCCATGTGCTTGCTCATTTTCTCCATGCTCCTCATCTCCTACATAGTCATCCTGAGCTCCCTGAAATCCCATGGCTCTGAAGGACGGCACAAAGCCCTCTCTACATGTGGTGCTCACTTTACAGTAGTGGTACTCTACTTTGTCCCTTGTATATTCAGCTACACCCGACCTGTGACTACTTACTCTGCAGACAAATTGGTAACTGTGTTCTTTGCAATCCTCACACCCATGTTGAATCCTATAATTTACACAGTGAGAAATATAGAAGTGAAAAATGCCATGAGTAGTTTGTTCAAGAGGAATGTAATGTAGGCTGTTCATAATAGCAACAAAGTGATGGTTTACATACATAGAACAGATATTGTGTGGGTGTGATCAAAGTTGCTTCAGTCATATCCAACTCTTTGACACCCTATGAACTGTAGCCCAGATTTTTTACCACTGAGCCACTGAGAAAGCCCATAAAAGGCTTATACCTATTGCAAATTGTGAGAGAAAAAAAATTTTGCAGATCACTGACAGAAAAATTAAAGAACCTATAAACTAGCATTTGTTGATTATTTCAAATGGCTAGGCATTTATTTGGAGAAGGCAATGGCACCCCACTCCAGTATTCTTGCCTGAAAAACCCCATGGATGAAGGAGCCTGGTAGGCTGCAGTCCATGGGATCGCTGAGGGTTGGACACGACTGAGTGACTTCACTTTCACTTTTCACTTTTCACTTTCATGCATTGGAGAAGGAAATGGCAATCCACTCCAGTGTTCTTGCCTGGAGAATCCCAGGAATGGGGGAGCCTGGTGGGCTGCTGTCTATGGGGTCGCACAGAGTCGGACACGACTGAAGTGACTTAGGAATTAGCAGTAGCAGGCATTTATTAGGCATTTTGATAAATTTTAATGTACTTATCATGACTTCAATATTTATGTCCAGAGATTTATAATTGGCAATGGAAAGAACAACTATGAACTCCTGGTTTGGTGATTGTAGATTATTATTTTATCCAGTTTTATTGCAACTTTACTAAATTCTTTCTTTATGCCACTTGAATGAAAGTGGCTTTTCCATAGGATCTTGACCTCAGAACTTTTAAAATTTTCTTTGCCTATCATGCAGACAATAAAGGATATAGATGTTTAGATTGATACCTGGGGGTGGACAGGACTGATGGTATGTGAAAGAACTGCTGCTGAATTATTTATCTGAGCTATGAATTTACCAAAGTCAGAGAAATACCCACAAAGGAGAAAATAATAATTCACAATTTATCTGTGATTTTTTGTGGCACAAATATTAAGCCAAAATTTCTGAAATTGCTCTTAACTTAATCTTATTTGCTTAAATGCCTCACAATTTTTCTTGAATATAGTGTACTCATTTTCCATATCAAGACTTGATAAGCCATTTGAAACAAGAAAGGTTAACATTTTTACCAAATTTAAACAAAAAGGCCTATAATTGGGATCCAAAGCTATTGCAGGTCTGCTATAGGGACAACAGACTGGTTCCAAATAGGAAAAGGAGTACGTCAAGGCTGTATATTGTCACTCTGCTTATTTAACTTATATACAGAGTACATCAAGAGAAACTCTGAGATGGAAGAAGCACAAGCTGGAATCAAGATTGCTGGGAGAAATATCAAGAATGTCAGATATGCAGATGACACCACCCTTATGACAGAAAGTGAAGAGGAACTCAAAAGCCTCTTGATGAAGGTGAAAGAGGAGAGTGAAAAAGTTGGCTTAAAACTCAACATTCAGAAAATGAAGATCTTGGCATCTTGTCTCACCACTTCATGGGAAATAGATGGGGAAACAGTGTCAGAGTTTATTTTTTGGGGCTCCAAAATCACTGCAGATGGTGACTGCAGCCATGAAATTAGAAGACGCTTACTCCTTGGAAGAAAAGTTATGACCAACCTAGATAACATATTGAAAAGCTGAGACATTACTTTGCCAACAAAGGTTCATCTAGTCAAGGCTATGGTTTTTTCAGTGGTCATGTATGGATGTGAGAGTTGGACTGTGAAGAAAGCTGAGTGCTGAAGAATTGATGCTTTTGAACTGTGTTGTTGGAGAAGACTCTTGAGAGTCCCTTGGACTGCAAGGAGATCCAACCAGTCCATTCTGAAGGAGATCAGCCCTGGGGTTTCTTTGGAAAGAATGATGCTGAAGCTGAAACTCCAGTACTTTGACCACCTCATGCGAAGAGTTGACTCATTGGAAAAATCTCTGATGCTGGGAGGGACTAGGGGCAGGAGGAGAATGAGACGACAGAGGATGAGATGGCTGGATGGCATCACTGACTCGATGGATGTGAGTCTGAGTGAACTCCAGGAGTTGGTGATGGACAGGAAGGCCTGGTGTGCTGTGATTCACAGGGTCGCAAAGAGTTGGACACGACTGAGTGAATGAACTGAACTGAACTGATATATATCT
>NW_011494849.1:1224953-1232138 GCF_000754665.1 Bison bison bison
ACATATATATAATATATAAATATTATAATATATTATGTAATATATTATGATATATTCAATATAATATATATAATATAACATATATTATGAGCAATTTCAGAAAATTTGGCTTAATATTTGTGCTACAACAAAATCAAAGATAAATTGTGAATTATTATTTTCTCCTTTGAAGGTGTTTCTCTAACTGACTTTGTTAGAGTCATAGTTAAAATCTGTATGACTTTGTTAAAATCATAGTGCAGAAAAATAAATCAGCAGCATTTCTTTCCTGTCCACCCCCAGGTATCAATCTAAAAATCTATATCCCTTATTGTCTGCATGATAGGCAAAGCAAATTTTAAAAGTTCTGAGGTCAAGATCCTATGGAAAAGCCACTTTCATTCAAGTGGCATAAAGGAAGTGGCATAATATATATATATATATATATATTTACATTTCAAAACCCTTTAGTATCTATCAGGCACATGCACCTCAGATGATTCATCTACGTACTACAGTAGGTGTTCCTTTATCATTATCTACATTTTACAGAGAAGCAAATTGAAGGTAAGAGAGGTTTACTAACTTAATTCACTCATATCACAAGTGCTTCATTCATAAAGTGTGTCAGGAGCTATTACACTGGGGTGCAGATTTCTTTCACAAATTTCAGATGCAAACTTCGAACCTAGGTCTTTAAAACTCGGACTTTCTACGAAATGAAGCACAGTCATATGGTTTGTTTAGCTCTATAGATAAGAAATTATCTGCAGTCTTAATGATTCATTTTTTATTTCAAGAAGATGGTTTAAAATTTGCTGCCACCTTATCTCATATGAAGCAAAATATCTGAGCATAGCAAATGGGTAGCATAATAGATTTTTTTTATTTGTAAAAGCAAAACCCCATTAGACTTCTTTCAGTAGTGAATACAAATGTTAATTAATGTTGGCTTTCATAAAAGCAATGTGGCTAAGGTGAAGTTTCTCAAAGTGTGGGATACCTGCAATGCTCCTCTATGCATGTGGGAAATTATCAGGTTATTCCATCTTATTACATAAATCTTATCAATCAGAGCTTCTCTGACTACAATACTCCAGTGCCTGTTTGTTCTCACAAATATCAACTTATCAAGCTCAGTGATCAACTGAAGCTATTTCTTTCTTAGTTTAACTATACAGTAATGCCCAAGCAAGGTTCCAACTGCTTTGCTATGCTGTACATGGTTATCTCAAATTGATGAGAAAGATACATTTTTCCCAAAAAGTCAGCCTGGAAGATGGAATAATCAGCACCTAATCTATTAAAAAATTGCAGGTTAGAATGAAGCATTTCAACAAAATCTAGACTAGATGATACATGGTTCATTTTGTTTAGTGAGTATTAGGGAGAAGAGGAGAGTTACCTATGAATACCTAGGATTAAGTACAGCACCCTGAGTAAATGTTGCTTTTAGCCTAAGACCAAACAGAAGATTTGAAGAGGGAAACAAAGGTCAATGCATGTGTTTTAGGGGCTATAGCAAGGGCTCAATGGGGAAGTGAGAAGATTAATGAGGGACAAATGATAAATTGTCAAGAGAGATGTGGAAGGTGTAAGAATTAAAAGAGGAAATGAAAGGCAGTCTCATATTCTCAGTGGACAGAGTTTTGCTGATTTGTGAGTAAGTGTAAAACTTGTTTAGATGCTCCTTGGCACTCATCACCAATAATCTCTCCTGAGAATGAACCTGATTATTTATGATAATTAAAAAAATGAGACAGTGAGTATATGTGTCCTAAATCTTAATGACATAAATACATAAATGTGTTTGACTCTGTTGTGTAAGGATATTTTTGTTTAATATGGACCCTTAATTCAGTGAAAACATTAATATTAGGCATTAAGTGGGGGGATGAGCTTATTGAGGCAACTATGAGAAATGCTTTTTACTAGGTTTTTTACATACTTTAAATCCATCATTGTACCAACAAATTTTATTACAGGTGTTTATATTTCCTTTATGAAGAAGAAAATTAGACTCATTAGAGTTAAGCAACAATATCAAGTCTTTTAGACTCAGCTTCCTCTGTACCTCACAATAACACTACTACTTGATATCATGAACTGAACATACCAAACATGGATCTGATCATTGGCCACCTTGTCACTAAGACATTATTTCCTTGTTTTTGAAGGGTGGCATTTTCTTCCCTTGACACTCTGTTGACCACATTTCCCAGGTTACATACACTTTCTTGATTCCTCTTGTGTCCCAGTAAAAAGTCATCCAATGATCTTTTTCTGCACATTTATTATCTTTTGTGGGCATCAGGAAAAGTGGGATGTAACAGGTTCAAGAAGCAAAATTGATAGGTTTGAATTTTAAAGAAAATGAACGTTGGGTAAAATAGAGGACAAACAAAACAACCTAATCATTGAGGAGATTGATACTTTGGGCAAGAGGAGAGCACCTTGATGAGCTAAACATATCCTCTTTCCACAGCCATTTTCCCATTGTTATCACATAGTGGTAATATTAATTACTGGAAAAAATGTATGAATTCATGGCCAATTAAATTTAGAAGATTTTCACTTATTTAATTTATCACAAAATACAGATCAGTGCATACAGTGGGCCAAACAGTTATTGGAGCTGGGTATATAACACTGAACAATAGAGTCAAGAATTGTTTTTATGAGGAACTTAAATTCCAGTGGGGAATAGATGGATAATAAACAAGTGAGCAACTAAACTAAAAATATAGTTTTGTTAGTAATGAGTGGTATGAGAGACATTTTATAAGACATGGTACAGGAGAAAAGAATTGGATAGAGATTTGTGTATGTGTTTGAACCACAGCTGGAATTTCAGTTTGGCCTGAGCTTAAATAGCCATATTAAATCTCTTCCTTTTTAAAAACAAAAAGGAAAACTAAAAAGTTTTATGCTATTTGAAAACATGCATTAGGAATGGGGACAATATGTCTCCCAATAAAAATAGTTTATGTGAGTATAAGGATTACTTACTGCTTTTATACATAACACACATAGATGGGTAATGTATCTGTGGCATTACTACTTTTGAAGGACAGATGGTCAAGGGGACAGAATGTCCAAAAACATCTCCATGTGGCAATAATGAAAAAAAAGATTGAGGAATACTGCCCTAATTCATGTCTAAATTGTTAGGTAAAAGCATGGTGTAACTAGACTGTTAGTTAAGGTAATCCAAGCACAGTTGTTGGTCTATCACCTGTGAAGATCACATCAGTAAAACTGAGAGATGCTTTCTTCTCAGGAGTCTTCCCAGACTGTGTGGTCAGCTATGTTACTGAGCCAGTTGTAATCTATGAAGGGTGTTGCAAACTGATATTTACTACAACTGAAGTTAGGAAAAGAATTAATGCTATAACTCTAAGCATTTCTAAATTGAAAGCATGTCACTTAATAATGCTAATCATCATGCATTGAGAGATAATTTAGTTCTTCTATTTCTAGCTCAGGAATATTTTCAAATCAGTTATAATGGCAACAGTCTTGAAGCTTGATATGACATTTTTGTAATAATAGTCTTGAAAGAGTAGTATTCACAAGATGAGGTGATAGAAGAATTCAGTCCTGGTACTAGCTAGTTGGCCAAGAAGTTCTAGTGACATTTCTTCATCTGTATTATCACACAGTGAAGCATCACATGGCCATTCTTCTAGGCAAGAAAACAGTTTATTTGTTGAACAAATGACTGAATGGCTAATACCACAATTTGGGTTTCTGTCTGTGGAGAGTAAGCTTGACAAGATTCCAGTGAAGCTCTGCCCCTGGAAAAAGTGGATCATTGTAGGGGTGGATGGAAATTCACTGGTATAGTGATTAGTGCCTCAGTCAGTAGAGACATGGCCTCAAAGGAATGCAGTTGAAATGATGCCAGTCTACATGTTTTGAAATCCTGTGCCATTTGAAAATGGCACTCTGTACTCTTTCAGCCCAGGTCTATTGCCCAAAAGAGAACATTTCAATAATGATGTGTTTCATAAGGTGTGGAGTGCAAACTATTTACAAATAAGACTCAAATATAGGTAAGTGACAGGCATAGTTCCAACATTTTGTAAACAGCTTACTTGACAGTCTTTTTGAAAACCTTTTCTATTGAGATAAATTTGAATTTCTTGGCTACCCAAAGGTTTGTATCCTACATAAATGCTTAGACATTCAGAATATCTGTGTAAATACATATAATTTTAAATCCTTAGAAACTCTGACCCTATCAAAATAAATCCCTATTGTTTTGGTCTTAATGTGATCCTAATTTACTTGGCTAATGCTTGGATTTGCAAAGCTGAAACTCTAATGTATCATGATTTCCAGCTTTTTCGTAGAGTGAAGTTATCATCAGTACATGCTGGATGGAGCCATACTTTAGGTTACCTGACATAATCCTAAAATTTTTACTTGAACAATCTCTGCCATTTACATATAGGAACCATCAGGTAACTGGGTTTTAGAGGTCACGGAGGGAAATAAGACTGTTTGAGGTGATTTTTTAATAATTTATTTGAGTATTAAACATCATCTTATTAATTTAAACAGATATTTTGATATCATTGAGATAATTGAATCATTTATATACAGGGACAGTTATATTTGAAATGTGTCAGTAATTCACCTATAGTTTGTCTGTATAAACAAATTACAGCTTCAGAACGAAGACTCCAGAGTCATTAACAATTTTTAGCTTTGTTTACTTTAACATATTTTGGCAAATTACCAAAACATAAGTATCTACATTTTGGTCTCTATTCAGATTATGAGATAAAAGAATAAATGAGTGTGTTTAAGTTTCAAAGACACATCTTAGGAAAAGGAGGTACAGGAGTGTCTAATATGTATAAGGAGCGTTTTAAAAATAACTTTTATTTCCCTTTTTTATACAGTTTTCTCTGTGTGTTTATGTACTATATATATTTCTGCTTTCCTGTTCTACTAATTTCCTTTAACATTACTTCTATACTACTAATCATCTTTGAGAAAGAATTTATGTGGTGATTTTCTATTTTGATAAGTTAATGATTCTAATTATTTAATGAAAGCAATGAGTTTTATTTTACACACATACACACACAGAATCTCTCTCTCTCTCTCTCTCTCTCTCTCTCTCTCTATATATATATATATATATATATATATATGCATACAAGTCCATTTGTTTCTGAGCAGCTCTGTCCATAGGGGTGGTGTTGGTGTTTGTGCTAGGGATGATGCTGATAATTTTCTCAAGGATGAGGTGATGAAACCAAGACGTTTTGTTAAGGGATTGACCCCTTCTCTCTGGAAGCATTCCAAGAAAGCAATAATTTTCCTATCTACAATGGGATAGAAATTTTCAACCAGAGAAAGTGCTACAGCAGATAATTCCATCTCTACTCATCTTTCAAGGAAAGCAAATACGTTTTGAAGACTTACTGTTAGAAAAAAACTTTTTAAAGTCCTACATTAGATGTAGTCTGTTGACGATGCCTATGCTCAGGGCACAGGTCTTCTGAGGAACACAGGATGCTATTTCTCGTTAAAAATTATGACCCAGAGGCTCTCCCTAAGTATACTGCTATCACTTGCTATTATCTAGGATTTTATTGAATAAATCATTTAGCTCCATGAGAAATTCAGACATAAGAATCATATATCAGCTGTAAAGTTGTTTTCTTGGATTCAAATCTAGGCTTTATGACAACAAGCAGTATATTGTTAAGAAAATTATATTTTGCTTTATCATAGCCATAAAATGTCTTATCATAACTAATTTGAAGATTAAATGAGAAAACATGTGTAAAGTATTAGCAAAATGTTTTGAACCTAGTAGACAGCATTTACTAAATTATTTATTATTTTCATGTATATAAATTAGGTATCTCTAGATATACATTGCATTGAAGTTAATTTAACTTTATTTGGATACAAATAACACATTTATCATTTATGTTATCAATAGAATACTATGAATGAATGAATGAATGAAAAATGGAATTTTTTTTTTTTGCTTTTTTGTTTGGTTTCTGTTCATGTGTGGGCTATAGCATCCTATCACATATTTGTTGATCATTTATTTTTTCTTTAATTGCTTATATTTTTACTCATTTTACATTTTTGTTCACTGTGTACAAATATTAATTATGTGTATATAACTCTAAAATATAAATCTTTATTTGAATTATTTTACTTTTCTTAATTGATGTTGTGTTTTATTTTCCTGACTCCTTGAATAAGATGAAACTGTTAAATATATCTACTTGCAATTTCAATAAATTGATTTAGAAGATCCTTCCACCACTATAATGGACAGTCATCACTTTAATAAATGAAAAATAAAATAAGGAAAATCTTGCTTTACTTCATTATTAAAACTTTGATCAATATTCAGCTTTGTATAAGATATTAACTATGCATAGAATTTTGTTAGTTTTCAGTTGGAAAGGTAATTGTGGCACCTCATTTACATTAAAAAATGTGTCCTTTTCCCACATATACTTAAATATTTCTTCCCACTTAAATACTTCTTCTCCATTAGTCTGTAAGATTTTTGAGGTTAGGGATGATGTTTTAATCAACTTTGAAATATGTTTTCTGAAAATACCAAGGCATAAAAACCATACAACCTATTGATTGAATGAATGAATGAAAAAAATATCTTAAGATTTCAGAAAGTTTCTCATAATAATTATATTTACAGGTACTTTTATCTGGAACATAAGATGTACATAAGGACCTATGAAACAAAGGAACAGTGTAACTGAGTTTGTCCTCTTGGGGCTCACTCAGAACAACCAAGGTCAGAAAATATTATTTGTCTTGTTCTTGCTCATCTACATTGTGACCATGTTGGGCAACCTACTCATTATTGTGACAGTGATGGTCAGCCCAACCCTGGATGCCCCTATGTACTTCTTTCTTGGCTACCTATCATTTATAGATGCTGTTTATTCTACTACAGTCACCCAAGATATGATTAAGGACTTACTGTCTAAAAAGAAAACTATTTCCTTCCAAGCTTGCATGACCTACCTTTTTATATGGCACTTTTTTGGTGGTGCCGATATATGCCTTCTGGTGGTCATGGCTTATGACCATTACATGGCCATTTGCAAACCCTTGCATTATTTGACAATCATTAATAAGCAAGTGTGTGTTCTGCTGCTGCTGTTGGCCTGGGTTGGTGGGTTTTTACATGCTGTA
>NW_011494849.1:1232238-1245810 GCF_000754665.1 Bison bison bison
TAACATATTAATTAAATGTGTAATTTTATCAACTTCCAAATGGAAGGAGATTGTAGCAACTCATTTACTTAATAATGTGTTCTTTTCTCACATATGTATTTTAATTACTTGCTGCTCTTTAAGATTTTTGAGGTGCAGGGCAATGTATTACTCAGCATTCTATTACAATATCTGGAAGTATTGGATCATAATAAACTATAATCCTCATTGAGTGAATATATGAGTAAACTATCTTAAGACTTCAGGATTCACTAATAACAATTATATTTACAGGTAATTTTGACCTGAACTCTGAAATAATACAGGCAGAAGCACCTATGGAACAAAGGAACAATGTAACTGAATTTGTCCTTTTGGGGCTCACTCAAAGCATCCAGGGCCAGAAAATATTATTTGTCATGTTCTTGTTCATCTATATTGTGACCATGGTGGGCAACTTACTTATTGTCCTGACTGTGGTGGTCAGTTCAATCCTGGATACCCCTATGTACTTCTTTCTTGGCTGCTTATCATTTATGGATGCTATTTATTCTACTACAGTCACACCAAATATGATTATAGACTTGGTGTATGGAAGGAAAACCATTTCCTTCCAAGCTTGCATGACCCAGCTTTTTATATGGCACTTTTTTGGCGGTGCTGATATATTCCTCCTGGTGGTCATGGCCTACGACCGCTATGTTGCCATCTGCAAACCCTTGCATTATTTGACCATCATGAATAAGAGAGTGTGTGTTCTGTTGCTGTTGTTGACCTGGATTGGTGGGTTTTTACATGGTATATATCTTTTTTTTTTTTTAACTTTACAATATTGTATTGGTTTTGCCATATATCAAAATGAATCCACCACAGGTATACATGTGTTCCCCATCCTGAGCGCTCCTCCCTCCTCCCTCCTCATACCATCCCTCTGGGTCATCCCAGTGCACCAGCCCCAAGCATCCAGTATCGTGCCTCGAACCTGGACTGGTAACTCATTTCATATATGATATTATACATGTTTCAGTGCCATTCTCCCAAATCATCCCACCCTGTCCCTCTCCCACAGAGTCCAAAAAACTGTTCTATACAGCAGTGTCTCTTTTGCTGTCTCATATACAGGGTTATTGTGAAGTAAGCCAGAAAGAAAAACACCAATACAGTATACTAACGCATATATATGGAATTTAAAAAGATGGTAACAATAACCCTGTATACATGGAATATTTCATCCTCTCTTTGTTTACAACCTTCCCTTCTGTGGCCCCAGTGTCATTGACCATTTCATCTGTGACATGTACCCCCTGTTAAAACTTGCCTGCACTGACACTCATATTATTGCCCTCACAGTGGTGGTCAATGATAGGGCAATATCTGTGATCATCTTTACACTCTTATTCATATGCTATGGGGTCATTCTGCACTCTCTGAAGAATGTTAGTCAGGAAGGTGGCACAAAGCATTATCCACCTGTGGCTCCCACATCACTGTGGTGCTCCTCTTCTTTGTGCCCTGTATTTTTCTTTATGTGAGACCACCTTCCACATTACCCATTGATAAATCCTTGACTGTGTTTTACACCATTATCACACCTATGCTTGAACCTTCTAATTTATACTCTGAGAAATAGTGAGATGAAAAATGCAATAAAAAAGCTTTGGACCAGAGAAAGAAAATGAGACAGCTGGGAAATGTATGACCCATTTTCAATGAAGAATTTTTCTTTTTTTAGGAATGCCTTGTGTGATATTTAAGTGTATTAAATTTTCCGTCACGTTTTATTAATTTGGACATGATGAAATCATCTATTATATGAATACTTCTGATGAATAAAATATATTATCAAGATTTTCATAATTCCATAGTTCTTAGTATATTCTTTGAAATATGTTGTTGAGATTTTCACATTTTCTTATGAAAGTATGTATCATTTTGGAATCTAAAATATCTCTATTTTGACTATAGGTTTATGTGCTATATAAGAGTTAAGCTAAAAAAAAAAAAGAGTTAAGCCATAGTTAATATTATAAATTTATTTAAGTTATTGGAAGATTTTCTCATGTTTCTTTTTTAAATAATTTCAGAATTAATAGGATGCATTATAAATTTCAGAAAAACAATATTAGTAATATGAAATTAATTATTGTACATTTCTCTCCATACAATATAACCCATATTTATATTTGAAATATTTATCTTGCTTTTGTTTCTGCAAGAAGCATATATTATTGTGCTAATATTGCTTAGAATGTAAATGTTGAAGTAGAATGATATTTCAAAGTTGAAAATATTTATCATAAGGAGACTAAATTTATAAAATAATCTGAATTAACAGGATGTAAATATGGGAAAACAACCATATCTTATTCATTTTCCTAATTGAATTGTCTCAACTGGACTAGATTGTTTTGGAGTTACATTATCATAAAGACAATTCACTAATCTTCCCAGATAATGTAGAACACCTAGTAAAATATCTGCTATATTTCAATATGCCTACCTCCTTCCTTACTTATGGTATTCCATAACCTTATATGGAGATCCAGGCTTTGCCTATCATATGTCAATTTAGCATAATCCATAACCCACGAGTTACAGAGCTTAATACCAGGTTTTCTGGGTGATATAATTTTTAAGAAATATGCTGACAATATATGCCATTTTTATCTACCTTGCTAATGAAACACATATTACTAAGAAATAAAGAAGCAAGAATATATTGTTTTATTTCACAGAGACATCATTCACACAATCTTCTATCTATCTCTGCATCAGGCTTTAAAGGGAACATTACCTGCCCAGGCTGCGACAGCACAGGAGAAGCTGAGAGGAGCTACCCCACATCCGAGGTCATGGGTGGTGGCCAAGAGGAGCAACCCCACGTCTAAGGAACGGTGGCTGCCTGGGCACAAGAGGGCCAAGAGGAGCTACTCCATGTTCAAGGTCAGGAGGGGTGGCTGTGAGGAGATACCCCTTGTCCAAGGTAAGGAGCAGCGACTTCACTTTGTTGGAGCAGCCATGAAGAGATATCCCATGTCCAAGGTAAGAGAAACCCATGTAAGATGGTAGGTGTTGTGAGAGGCATCAGAGGGCAGACACACAAATCATAACCACAGAAAACTAATCAATCTAATCCCATGGACCACAGCCCTAATTCAGTGAAACTAAGCCATGCCCTGTGGGGCCACACAAAATGGGAGGGTCATGGTGGAGAGGTCTGACAGAACGTGGTTCACTGGAGAAGGGAATGGAAAACCACTTCAATATTTTTGCCTTGAGAACCCCACGAACAGTATGAAAAGGCAAAATGATAGGATACTAAAAGAGGAACTCCCCAGGTCGGTAGGTGCCCAGCATGCTACTGAAGATCAGTGGAGAAATAACTCCATAAAGAATGAGGGGATGGAGCTAAAGCAAAAATAAAACTCAGTTGTGGTTGTGACTGGTGATAGAAGCAAGGTCCGATGCTGTAAAGAGCAATATTGCATAGGAACCTGGAATGTTATGTCCATGAATCAAGACAAATTGGGAGTAGTCAACCAGGAGATGGCAAGAGTGAACGTCGACATTCTAGAAATCAGCAAACTAAAATGGACTGGAATGGGTGAATTTAACTCAGATGACCATTATATCTACTACTGTGGGTAGGACTCCCTTAGAAGAAATGGAGTAGCCATCATGGTCAACAAAAGAGTTCAAAATGCAGTACTTGATGCAATCTCAAAAACAACAGAATGTTTGTTTCCAAGGCAAACCATTCAATATAACAGTAATCCAAGTCTATGCCCCAACCAGTAATGCTGAAGAAGCTGATGTTGAATGGTTCTGTGAAGACCTGCAAGATATTTTAGAACTAACACCCAAAAAAGATGTCCTTTCATTATACGAGACTGGAATGCAAAAGTAGAAAGTAAAAAAACACCTGGAGTAACAGGAAAATTTGGCCTTGGAATATGGAATGAAGTAGGGCAAAGGTTAATAGACTTTTGCCAAGAGAACACACTGGTCATAGCAAATACCCTCTTAACAACACAAGAAAAGACAACACATGGACATCACCAGATGGTCAACACAGAAATCAGATTGACTATGTTCTTTGCAGCGAAAGATGGAGAAGTTTTATAAAGTCAGCAAAAACAAGCTGAGTGTGGCTCAGATCATGAACTCCTTATTTCCAAATTCAGACTTAAATTGAAGAAAGTAGGAAAACCTTTCTTTGCCTTTCATTGTCTTTCTTTGGGATGGAATGAAAACTGACCTTTTCCAGTCCTTTCCCACTCCAGAGTTCCAAACAACAGCAAAGAGAGATAAGAAAGCCTTCCTCAGCAATCCATGCAAAGAAATAGAGGAAAATAACAGAATGGGAAAGACTAGAGATCTCTTCAAGAAAATTAGAGATACCAAGGGAACATTTCATGAAAAGATGGGCTCTATAAACCACAGAAATAGTATTGACCTAACAGAAGCAGAAGATATTAAGAAGAGGTGGCAAGAATACACAGAAGAACTGTACAAAAAAGATCTTCACAATCAAGATAATCATGAGGGTGTGATCAATCACCTAGAGCCAGACATCCTGGAATGTGAAGTCAAGTGGGGCTTACAAAGCATCACTATGAACAAAGCTAGTGGAGGTGATGGATTTCCAGTTGAGCTATTCCAAATCCTGAAAGATGATGCTGTGAAAGTGCTGCACTCAATATGCCAGCAAATTTGGAAAACTCAGCAGTGGACACAGGACTGGAAAAGTCAGTTTTCAATCCAATCCCAAAGAAAGGCAGTGCCAAAGAATGCTCAAACTACCGCACAATTGCACTCATCTGACACGCTAGTAAAATAATGCTCAAAATTCCCAAAGCTAGGCTTCAGCATTATGGGAACCATGAACCTCCAGATGTTCAAGCTGGTTTTAGAAAAGGCAGAGGAACCAGAGATCAAATTGCCAACATCTGTTGGATCATCAGAAAAGCAAGAGAGTTCCAGAAAAGCATATATTTCTACTTTATTGACTATGCCAAAGCCTTTGACTGTGTGGATCACAATAAACTGTGGAAAAATCTGAAAGAGATGGGAATACCAGAGCACCTGATCTGCCTCTTGAGAAACCTATATACAGGTGAGGAAGCAACCGTTAAAATTGGACATGGAACAACGGAGTGGTTCCAAATCAGAAAAGGAATACATCAAGGATGTATATTGTGACCCTACTTATTTAACTCATATGCTGAGGACATCATGGGAAACGCTGGGCTGGAAGAAGCACAAGCTGGACTCAACATTGCTGGGAGAAATGTCAACAACCTCAGATATGCAGATAACACTACCCTTATGGCAGAAAGTGAAGAGGAACTAAAAAACCTCTTGATAAAAGTGAAAGAGGACAGTGAAAATTTGGCTTAAGGCTCAACATTCAGAAAACTAAGATCATGTCATCTGGTCCCATAACTTCATGGGAAATAGATGAGAAAACAGTGGAAACAGTGTCAGAGTTTATTTTGGGGGGCTCCAAAATCATTGCAGATGGTGACTGCAGCCATGAAATTAAAAGACACTTCCTCCTTATAAGGAAATTTATGACCAACCTAGATAGCATATTCAAAAGCAGAGACATTACTTTGCTAACAAAGGTCTGTCTAGTCAAAGCTATGGTTTTTCCGGTGGTCATGTATGCATGTGAAAATTGGGCTGTGAAGAAAGCTGAGCACCGAAGAACTGATGCTTTTGAACTGTGGTGTTGAAGAAGACTCTTGAGAGTTCTATGGACTGCAAGGAGATCCAACCAGTCCATTCTGAAGGAGATCAGCCCTGGGATTTCTTTGGAAGGAATGATGCTAAAGCTGAAACTCCAGTACTTTGGCCACCTCATGGGAAGAGTTGACTCATTGGAAAAGACTCTGATGCTGGGAGGGATTGAGGGCAGGAGGAGAAGGGGATGACAAAGAATGAGATGGCTGGATGGCATCACTGACTCGATGGGCATGAGTTTGTGTGAACCCGGGGAGTTGGTGATGGACAGGGAGGCCTGGCATGCTGTGATTCATGGGTTCACAGACTTGGACACAACTGAGTGACTGAATTGAACTGAACCTGCCTCAAAATGATTGGAAGCATGTGGTCAAAAAGCTTATTATTCTCCCTTCCTTATTCAGTGTGGATTCATGAGGGACTAAGGTGACTGAACACACACATAAGGCTATGGACTTAACATCCTTATAAAGAGACCACAAGAGCTCACCTGATCCATCAGCCATATGAGGACACAGGAAAAAGATGTCTGTCTATCAACTAGGGAAGGAATCTTGCCAAACATGGAACCTGTCAGCATCTTAATCTTGAACTTTTGAGATTCCAAACCTGTGAAAAATAAATGTTTATTGTTTAAACAATACTGTTTATGGTATTCTGTTTTAGCAACCCAAATGAACCAAGAGAGGGAAGCTTAATTTTTGAATTTGTGTAGTTATTTCAAGTGAGGAGATGAAAGCTTTTGTTCATTATTCATTATATATGTTTATTGGTCTGCAATCTCTCTGAAATCAGGGGATATTAGTTAATTGCCTTTGTATTCTCAGTTTCTTGCACAATGTACAGAACATAAATTTCACTCTATGGACTTTGTCAATCATTTGAATTTTTGATCTATTTGTGTATTTATTTCCTAAATTGAGGCAGGACTATGTCCCATTTCCTTTCCAGGTGTCTCATAGGTAAATAATCTACCTGCCAGTGCAGGAGATGTGAGAGTTTGACCACATTTGGGTTTGATTCCTGGGTCAAGAAGACCCCCTGGAGAAGGAAACAGCAACCCACTTCAGTATTCTTGTCTGGAGAATCCCATGGACAGAGGAGCCTAGTGGGTTACTGTCCATGGAACTACAAATCACTGGACATGACTGAACACACACACATGTACCATTTCAGCAAGAAATAGCCCCGGTGGTTATTGCCTCATTCTCTGAAAGATTTAGGGAAGCTTATCCTTTGTGACTTAGATAGTAAGGAATCTGCTTGCAATGCAGGATACCTGGGTGCAATCCATGGATTGGGAGGATTCCCTGAGGACGGGACTGGCTACTCACACCAGTATTCTTGACTAGAGAATTCCAAGGACAGAGGAGCCTGCAGGCTACAGTCCATGGAATTGCAAAGAGTCAGACATGACTGAGTGACTTTCACTCACCACAGCATTGGAGATGGAAACTGAGTCACTATAATACCAGCTTTCTCACTGAGTTTCTGAACTTCTATCAATTAAGCTATTGCTTTTATTGTTTGACAAATGTTCTCTTCAGGATTGAGGAGTATTCAACAAAAAGGGGAATTGTAACATTGTAACTGAGCATGACTATACAGGGCTATCCCTGTACAGGTCCATCCCCTATATTCTCCACTTTAGTATGTAGATAACAGTACTTGATGCACATTTCCAAAACTGTTTTACAGGTACTAAAAAAACACACCAAATGGGAGAGTTAACAACTTGAGACATAGCCCCTAGATCTATAGCCTAAAGATGGATCCCTTTAACACAACTTTGTTACTTCACCATCAACAAGTCAGAGAACCACGAATGTCCTCACATACTCCTGGGGACGCCCCCACCCGCCCCCTCACCTGGATGTTAAAAATGCTTTCCTGAAACCCATCAGGGCATTCTGGTGTTCTTACCACTCACTAGCTTTTCTGAACTCCATGCTGGACACCTACAATGCATGTTAAAGTTTCTTCACCACGACCTGGTGTCAGTAGATTGGGTTTTCTGTGTGGGCAAGAAGACCAAAGTTTGGCTCAGTAACATTTCCACATCACAGTTGTTATCTTGTCCTTTGTGCCCTGTGATTTTATGTGTCTGTGACCAGAAGCTCTTTTTTCCCATGGTTAAAGCCATAGCAATATTCTCTGCTTTTGTTACTCCCATGTTAAACCCTGTTATCTACACAGTAAGAAATACAGGGGGCAGAAATGCCATTAGAATATTATTGAACAAGAATTCAATTTCAATTTCAGATAGGAAATGACCAAATGTGAAGGTTTTATTTCTATCATAATCTTTACATTTTCATATTTCATATTTTATTACTTTGAATCCCTTCAAAGCCCTTGATCCCTGGGCTGGTAAGATATCCTGAAGAAGGGACTGGCTATCCACGCCCATATTCTTGACTAGAGAATTTCAAGGACAGAGGAACCTGGAAGGCTACAGTCCATGGGATAGCAAAGAGTCAGATATGACTGAGTGACTTTCACTCACCACAGCATTGGAGATGGAAATCAAGTCACTATAATACCAGTTTCCTCACTGAGTTTCTGATTAACTTCCATCAAATATGCTATTTCTTCTATAAACATGCTATTAGTGCCTCTGCAAGATATATATATTAGCACCTCTGCAAGATATAAATATATATTATTAATACAATTATTACTTTATAGATGATGACAACTGAAATTCAAACATGTTTATTAATCTGACCAATATTAGAGACAGAGTTAGTATTCAGATCTACATTATTCTAAATTCAATTTTGTTACTCTTTCAACCATTTAAAATGAAACCAGGAAAGAGACAGCATTTCATCAAAACCTCACTTGTTTCATAGCAACTGAAATGTTTTCCTTCCTGATTACAGAGTTATATAAAGTGCTTGTATATATAAGAATTTGTATTCAGAAAGCTTATGGCCTACAGGTACCTAGATGGGCACAGAAAATAAAATAGAAAGAAAATACTTGCCAAGTACTCTCTTGATGCACACCAGATATACATAGTATTTAAAATTACATTGAGTTTATTGTTTTGTATGGTACAAGTTACCAGTTATTCTAAAAAAGTAATTGTACTCTATCTAAATTGATATGAAACATTTGTTCTTAAATGGTCACTACAATATTATAAAATTGAAATTTAGTGTTCTTATAAACAAATGGAGGATATGAAAGATGAAATAACCAGATCATCCAATATTTAAGGCACCTTTAAGCCCAAATATTCTTACTCAAAATCCTGCAATCTTTACACTACACAGAACTGCTTGGTCCTGGTATTTGACTATGATTTAGAATATTAAAATCCTCTTAATTATATCCAATATGAAGTCTCACTTTATTAGATTAAAAAACTATTGGTAGCAACAAAATACAGGCATTTTTCAAAATCACACACTAAAATATATCTGTAAAAATTCCACTATTAGAAACTTGGCTTAACACTTAGGTCCTTGAATCTAGAATTTTCACTGAAATTGTTTTAGGTGGTCATTTACAAGGGATAAATAAATACAAAGCAGAAATCATTAGACCAAGAAAACTAAGTCTCAGCTAAACAGCTTTTCTAACTTACAAGACAAGGCTTTGTTGTAAATTACTTATGGATCTTTCATAAATGAAGTTTGCTTCCAAATATGAATGTGTGTATATGTCATAGATATGTTTATAGATTACACTTTTGACAGAAAGGTCCAGCCTCCCACCTCCAGGGTACTGTATACTTTATCAGAAAAAAAAAAAAATCAATGGACTCTATGTGTAACAATGTTTAGTAAATATACTACTGTTAACAAAAACATGAAGGAGAGTAATAACCTTAGCTTCAGAATGAGGACACGTGAGTTTTCTTTCACACTATGCTATCAGCTTCTATAACGTTAATCAGTCTTCCCAATTTCTACAAGTAATTTGCTTAAGTAAATGGAAGGTGTTTCCAAGTTCTGAGTTTCTACCCAATTTAATATGTGTATTGCCATAAGTATAGTTTTATTTGCTTATATTTCATTTAGAATTAAATTGGAAGAATTAGTAGACCACAATCCACCTCCCAAAACTTTCCATACCTGGTAAACAACTTAGGAGATGTCCTTCTGCAGTGAAAGTATCTTTGGATTGGACTAACATGATATGAGCTCTACTGTGGAGTGCCTTGCTACTTTCAATAACATGTTTCTCTCTACCTATTGAATCTGTCCATAAGAACAATTTGGCAGGTACCTTGGTTCTGTGTAATTAGTCTTTGAAACTATCAAAAGTCAAACCGTATCTCAACTACTTTTTGATCAACTATGATAGGATCCACATATAATTTCTCCTGCTTTAATTCTGCTTTACCCTTCCAGTTTAAAAATCGGTGTTGCTGTCTCTCCAGGCTTTTAAAACATACTGCCCTTAGATTTACATTCTGAAAACACACTTTCCTGGAACTCCTTTTTAAAAAATTGTTTTCATGAACAATTTTCACTGACTTAGACTTAACTCTTCTCTATTTCCATATTGTTGCTACTCTAGGGCTTAGAGAGTTGGACTAGACAGGTGTAGGGGTTCTAAAGCAATCTCTTTACCCAGCACTGTAGCTATTTAAGTAGAGCCACTGCTGCTGCTGCTGCTAAGTTACATCCATCCTGTCCGACTCTGTGCAACCCCATAGATGGCAGCCAACCAGGCTCCTCCATCCATGGGATTTTCCAGGCAAGAGTACTGGAGTGGGGTGCCATTGCCTTCTCCGGTACAGCCAATGAGCCATTGTGAATGGACTTCAAGCTTTAGGAAGTTGAGAATGACTATTTGTGTCAGCACATGCTAATTCTCTGATTTACCTCTGGCTTTCATTCCAGAGTGGAAAGACAAGTTTAAGACATTTTCATGATGACACCTTAGCAAAATCCATATTCCTTATAGCTCATTAGATATTTTCAAATCCTCATTCAGACTGTCTTTGGCTTCTGCCATTACTCATATAATCAGTGCCCTATAATACTGGAGTGTCTAGCCAAAACTAGGTTGAGTCACACCCTCTCAGTGTTCTTAAACTCTTTCTTCATGCTGCTCACAGTGACACATTCCTAGAGTCAACTGAGAGCTATACACAATTTGTTTTTCTTCTCAGTAATGCAAGAACATTTGGACATGGTGACCGTGTATTGTTCTATATGACATTATTTCTAAATTGAATTTATTTTAAATATAATTTCAAAGGTTGGTATTTGTTTATTTTACTAAGTAATTGTAATAAGACTTAAATTAGGTGGCAGCCTAATTTGCCATAACACTTAGGCTGAAAAACAGTAATTCTTTTTCAAAGGAATATCCTGGATTTAGTAACTTGGCTTCTTATTTTGAATTTGCAAATGTTGTTCTGATTCCTTGTCTTATGTTTCCTTGTTATTACTTGTAGCTTATTTTTCTTCTATGCTTATTTTTTTCTATTTCATAGACATTTATGAAACTAAATCTAAATAACTGAAATAAATATATTCTAGTATCTCTGAATAAAATTGAAGATATACATATTTTCATAATTATCACACTAATTTTATTCCAGAACTGATGCAAGAGACAGCCATTTTGAGAAAGTACCATAAACCTTGCCTATTGTGAAGTGCTGATGTTCTATAGTGGGTTCATATTATCAGTTAATGTACATGAGAAAATAATAATTATGATTTGCTTGAATAAATTAAAAATACAAAATGTTAATTAAAAAAATGTTAAAACAGGTAGTTACCCACCTAAATGATTAATTTATTTAGACTCCATATTAAGCTCATGTGTTGCCAAATACGTCAATTTGTAAATGGTTAAGTTAAAATATTCTATTCTCATCATAGTGTTTTGTCTTCATGGAGACCTAAGGAGGAGCTTGATATTAAACATGAATGCCATAAAAGTTATCCTCTTCAAGAGAGAGAGGATATGCCTATACCTATGACTGATTATTGTTGATGTATGGCAGAAATCAGCACAATATTGTAAAGCAATTATCCTTCCTTTAAAAAGAAATACATTTTTTAGAAATAAAAAAAAAAAAGGTTATACTCTGAAGTTCAGTTAAGTTATGTGAAATAATTGAGTTGCTGGCAAGATCTGCTAATGATGGTAAAACACACTTGGGGTCCAATTAGCCACAGCTAACATAGTTCTCAGAATTTTCCTGCAAATAGGAATTGTGGTTGTACTTTTAAGGTTTGATAGAAAGGCTTCATGGGAGAGGGACATATATAAATTAAGAAAGACATTTAATGTAACTGATCTAGTTGACATTTTTGATCTTACAACTTACTTTTTTTCTTGGTTAACTTGCATCTGCTGGGGATTTTTCCCATGGACCAACGTCAGATAAATGCATAGGAGAGATTTTTGTTTCCAGGAAATGATATAATCATGAATTCTCAGGTTTAAATAGATCTTTCAAGTCATATAGTCACACCTCATTCTCACCAATCTGTCATTTAACAACCTCTTTCTTCAGCATGGAAGCAATCAAGAAAGGTAGACCCAACAATAATACAACAAACTTAGAAATATTTTTTTCATATTGATGTATATTTAAATTAGGATAATAAAATAATGTCATAATATAAAAGAATAATTATACAATTAAAATTGGCATCCACAATTTTCCCCAATTAATTATACAACATAAGAATTTTGTTATGATGCTGCACAATTTTTAAAAACACCTGTGTTAAAAGCTACACATTATTTAGAGTTGCAGTATATTTTCATTGTTTCCCTAATCATTGTAGGTCTTAAAAATTGTGTTTAATATATTTATAAATACTGATTTTTCACCATTAAAAATCTTTTCCATTAGAATTTCCTCCCAGAAAAAGAATTATGGAGCCAAAGAAAAAACAATTTATATTTTTTCAAGTTATTTCTAAAACAACTGTATTTGCTATGTCTAACTCTTATTTTATGTACATCAGTCTTTTTTCTGATATGTTGGGGAAATCACATCTCAGAATAAGAAAATTCATTGGAGCTGCTGCACTGTGCTTCTACAAAGTATAACATTTTCATTTTACATAACAAAAAATAAAACTACTTTTGAAAGAAAAATATATTTTGCAGAATACATTTTATTATCTTCCCTCTTCTTTGGGAAATAAATGTCCCCCAAATTATTCATTCCATTAGTAGTAGAGCCTCCTGTAACCAGGAATGATGGGAGATGGATGCTATGACTACATGGGAGAAGAAAGCATGAAAATGCATGTAGCAGAAGCATAAAAGAGTGGGAAAGTTATTATTATGGGTGGGTGCTCTGTTGCTGTTTGGTAATAAAATTTCGGCATTAAGAGCATTTAACAAGGACACACTTCATGACTTTGTGTGAATAAACATGCATTCATATACATGGTGGTCATGGTGGTTTAGTTGCTAAGTTATGTCCAACTTTTGCAATCCCATGGATTGTGGTGCACCAGGCCCCTCTGTCCATAGGATTTCCCAGGCAACAACACTGGAGTGGGCTGCCATTTCGTTCTCCATCTCATATATCAGATCAGATCAGTCGCTCAGTCATGTCCGACTTTTGCAACTCCATGAATCGCAGCACGCCAAGCCTCGTTGTCCATTACCAACTAACGGAGTTCACTCAGACTCACGTCCACCAAGTCAGTGATGCCTTCCAGCCATCTCATCCTCTGTAGTCCCCTTCTCCTCTTGCCCCCAATCCCTCCCAGCATCAGAGTCTTTTCCAATGAGTCAACAATTTGCATGAGGTGGCCAAAGTATTGGAGTTTCAGCTTTAGCATCATTCCTTCCAAAGAAATTTCAGGGCTGATCTCCTTCAGAATGGACTGGTTGGATCTCCTTGCA
>NW_011494849.1:1245910-1252657 GCF_000754665.1 Bison bison bison
CACAGTCCTACTCTCACATCCATACATGACCACAGGAAAAACCATAGCCTTGACTAGACGAACCTTTGTTGGCAAAGTAATGTCTCTGCTTTTGAATATGCTACCTAGGTTGGTCATAACTTTCCCTCCAAGGACTAAGCGTCTTTTAATTTCATGGCTGCAGTCACCATCTGCAGTGATTTTGGAGCCCAGAAAAATAAAGTCTGACACTGTTTCCACTATTTCCCCATCTATTTCCCATGAAGTGATGGGACCGGATGCCATGATCTTCGTTTTCTGAATGTTGAGCTTTAAGCAAACTTTTTCACTCTTTTAGTTCCTCTTCACTTTCTGCCGTAAAAGTGGTGTCATCTGCATATCTGAGATTATTGATATTTCTCCTGGCAATCTTGATTCCAGCTTGTGTTTCTTCCAGTCCAGTGTTTCTCATGATGTACTCTGCACATAAGTTAAATAAACACGGTGACAATACAGCCTGGACTTAATCCTTTTCCTATTTGGAACCAGTCTGTTGTTCCATGTCCAGTTCTAACTGTTGCTTCCTGACCTGCATACAAATTTCTCAAGCAGCAGATCAGGTGGTCTGGTATTCCCATCTCTTTCAGAATTTTCCACAGTTTAATGTGATCCACACAGTCCAAGGTTTTGGCATAGTCAATAAAGCAGAAATAGATGATTTTCTGGAACTCTCTTGCTTTTTCCATGATCCAGTGGATATTGGCAATTTGATCTCTGGTTCCTCTTCCTTTTCTAAAACTAGCTTCAACATCAGGAAGTTAACGGTTCACATATTGCTGAAACCTGGCTTGGAGAATTTTGAGCATTACTTTACTAGTGTGTGAGATGAGTGCAATTGTGCAGTAGTTTGAGCATTCTTTGGCACTGCCTTTCTTTGGGATTGGAATGAAAACTGACCTTTTCCAGTCCTGTGGTCACTGATGAGTTTTCCAAATGTGCTGGCATATTGAGTGCAGCACTTTCATAGCATCATCTTTCAGGATTTGGAATAGCTCAACTGGAATTCTATCACCTCCACTAGCTTTGTTCGTAGTGATGCTTTCTAAGGCCCACTTGACTTCACATTCCAGGATGTCTGGCTGTAGGTCAGTGATCACACCATCATGATTATCTGGGTCATGAAGATCTTTTTTGTACAGTTCTTCTGTGTATTCTTGCCATCTCTTCTTAACAGCTTCTGCTTCTGTTAGGTCCATAACATTTCTGTCCTTTATCGAGCTCATCTTTGCATGAAATGTTCCTTTGGTATCTCTGATTTTCTTGAAGAGATCTCTAGTCTTTCCCATTTTATTGTTTTCCTCTATTTCTTTTCATTGATCACTGAAGAAGGCTTTCTTATCTCTTCTTGCTATTCTTTGGAACTCTGCATTCAGATGCTTATATCTTTCCTTTTCTCCTTTGCTTTTCAGTTTTCCTCTTATCACAGCTACCTGTAAGGCCTCCCCAGAGAGCCATTTTGCTTTTTTGCATTTCTTTTCCGTGGGGATGGTCTTGATCCCTGTCTCCTTTAAAATGTCACAAACCTCATTCCATAGTTCATCAGGCACTCTATCTATCAGATCTAGGCCCTTAAATCTATTTCTTACTTCCACTGTATAATCTTAAGGGATTTGATTTAGGTCATACCTGAACGGTCTAGTGGTTTTCTCTACTTTCTTCAATTTCAGTCTGAATTTGGCAATAAGGAGTTCATGATCTGAGCCACAGTCAGCTCCCGGTCTTGTTTTTGCTGACTGTATAGAGCTTCTCCATCTTTGACTGCAAAGAATATAATCAATCTGATTTCGATGTTGACCATCTGCTGATGTCCATGTGTAGAGTATTCTCTTGTGTTGTTGGAAGAGGGTGTTTGTTATGACCAGTGCATTTTCTTGGCAAAACTCTATTAGTCTTTGTCCTGCTTCATTCTGTATTCCAAGGCCAAATTTGCCTGTTACTCCAGGTGTTTCTTGACTTCCTATTTTTGCATTCCAATCCCCTATAATGAAAAGGACATCTTTTGTGGGTGTTAGTTCTAAAAGGTCTTGTATGTCTTCATAGAACCGTTCAACTTCAGCTTCTTCAGCATTACTGCTTGGGGCATAGACTTTGATTACTGTGATAGTGAATGGTTTGCCTTGGAAGTGAACAGAGATCATTCTTTCATTTTTGAGATCGCACCCAAGTACTGCATTTCAGATCTTTTGTTGACCATGATGGCTACTTCATGTCTTCTGAGGGATTCCTGCTCGCAGTAGTAGATATAATGATCATCTGAGTTAAATTCACCCATTCCAGTCCATTTTAGTTCACTGACTCCTAGAATGTCAACATTCACTCTTGCCATCTCTTGTCTGACCACTTCCAATTTGCCTTGATTCATGGACCTGACATTCCAGGTTCCTATGCAATATTGCTCTTTACCACATCAGACCTTGCTTCTATCACCAGACACTTCCACAGCTGGGTATTCTTTTTGCTTTGGCTCCATCCCTTCATTTTTTCTGTAGTTATTTCTCCACTGATCTCCAGTAGCATATTCGGCACCTACTGACCTGGGGAGTTTCTCTTTCAGTATCCTATCAGTTTGCCTTCCGTACTGTTCATGGGCTTCTCAAGGCAAGAATACTGAAGTGGTTTGCCATTCCCTTCTCCAGTGGGTCGCATTCTGTCAGATCTCTCCACCATGACCCTCCCATCTTGGGTTGCCCCACAGGCATGGCTTAGTTTCATTGAGTTAGACAAGGCTGTGATGCTAGTGTGATTAGATTGACTAGTTTTCTGTGAATATGGTTTCAGTGTGTCTGCCCTCTGATGCTCTCTTGCAACACCTACCATCTTACTTGGGTTTCTCTTACCTTGGGTATGGGGTATCTCTTCAGCACTGCTCCAGCAAACCACAGCCATTGCTCCTTACCTGGACAAGTGGTATCTCCTCACCGCACCCTTCCTGCTCTTCAGTGTGGGATAGCTCCTCTAGGCTCTCCTGCACCTGTTCAGCCATGGCTCCTTGGACATGGGGTTGGTCCTCCCGGGCACCGCCCCTGGCAATTAACAAATAAATATTTGTTGAATGAATGAACTTGTGATAGGTACTTACAATAAGTAATAAATTTTATATGTATTTCTGTTAGCTGGTGTTTATATGTTTATACGTATAGTACATTAGCTATTTAACTTATCTATTAAACTACTTCTTTCTATTCCCCATATTACATTTTTTTTTCCTTTTGGATTTTGAAGCTAAGGATTTTCTTTTCTGAACAGATCCTCTTGCACTGAATACCTATTTAAGAGATTTTTTATTCAAGTCTGTTGAATCTGTAAATGTATTGAAGATGACTATGTTAAAATGTATGCAGATCAGAATTTTGAAGAATGAAAAAAGTCAATTAAGTCATTATAATTGTCATGAAACTACACTTTCCTAAGGCAGTTATTATTTTCATACTTACTCCATAGTGTGTTTCGGAAAGTATTAACCTGGAGTGCAGCTCCCTTTGAAACATTAAATTATATTTCTTATAAATAGAGTTGGAAGACAACAACACTTGAATTCCTGGTAAGTTTATAGTCTGGGAAAGCAGGACTATTTTTATCTGTGGAGAATGGCAATTCACCAAGTATTTCTTGCCGCCTAGTTTGTTTCAGGCACTGTAGACATTTTGCCAGCCACCATAGTTGGTTCAGTGAGGAAACACACCTCAATAGCATGTGTGTTCCAGTAGGTACTAGAGAATATTTGTCACCAAGGGCTTCCATACATTTCCCTAAACTTCCTGTTTATGATAGATTATTTTTGACTGTTTTTCTTGCTGCAGTTAGAACTTAGAGTTCAAATGTGAATTCTCATGGAATAAGGAATAGTTCTTACCTTTGTGCAGGACTTCTCAGTTTATGACATACATCTGAGAATTACAATTTGTAATCCTACAGGCACAGAGGAGGTCTTGGAAGCATGAGACACTGAGATGATCCAGTAAAGTCAAATGGAGCAGGAACAAGAAAGAGAATCCAGATCTCAAGTACTTAGTGCCATATTTTCTAGTAAGAATGAGCAAGTGAGTGCAAGTTGCTCAGTCATATCTAACTCTTTGCTACACCATGGACTATACAGTCCATGGAATTCTCCATGTCAGAATATTGGAGTGGGTAGCCTTTCCCTTCTCCAGGGAATCTTCCCAACCCAGGGATCAAACCCAGATCTACTGCATTGCAGGCAGATTCTTTACCAGCTGAGCTACAAGGGAAGCCCTTTCTCAGTAAAATACACGTCAAATATTGTCCTTATAAATGTTTTACAGGTGACAGAACTAACATGCCTAAAGAGATAAAAAACCATCATGGATGAATTAAGAAAGACTTGACACAGATATTGGGGCAAAAGTGTCAAGGACATGCTCCACAGGTATAGTGACTACTTTTGTTCTAAAAAATTCAGACCAGAAACCCTTGATGACTAATAGGTATCATTCTTTATTCCTTTGTAGGTAATTCAGACATCAGGAGGTGTAGTTCCAAAGTGGATCTCTTAATATCTCCCAATAATGTGACTGAATTTGTTCTCTTGGGACTCACACAGAATCCACATTTGCAGAAAATACTCTATTATCTTTCTGTTCATTTTCCTGTTTACCATGGTGGCCAATCTGCTCATTGTCATTACCATTTCCCTCAGTCCCACGCTTTCAGCTCCCATGTACTTTTTTCTCACTTAATTGGCCTTCATAGATGCCTTTTACACATATGCTGCTGGCGCTGCTGCCGCTAAGTCCCATCAGTCGTGTCTGACTTTGTGCGACTCCATAGACACCAGCTCAACAGGCTCCACTGTCCCTGGAATTCTCCAGGCAAGAATACTGGAGTGGGTTGCCATTTCTTTCTCCAATGCATGAAAGTGAAAAGTGAAAAGTGAAAGTGAAGTCGCTCAGTCGTGTCCGACTCTTAGTGAGCCCATGGACTGTAGCCTACCAGGCTTCTCAGTCCATGGGATTCTCCAGGCAAGAGTACTGGAGTGGGTTGCCATTGCCTTCTCTGACACATCTGCTACCACCCCTAAAATGATCAATTACCTGCTGAACAAGAGGAAAACCATCTCCTGGGCTGGCTGCCTGACTCAGCTTTTTGGTACACTTCCTGGGAGCATCAGAGATCTCTGTCCTCATGGTCACGGCCTATGACCACTACATGGCCATCTGCAAGCCTCTGCACTACACGACCATCATGCAACAGGGGCTCTGACAGATCTTGGTGGTGGTGGCCTTGGCTGAGACTTCCTACATTCCACAATGCAGATTCTTTTCACAATGGACTTGACCTTATGTGGTTGCAATGTCATTGACCATTTCATGTGTGATTTATTCTCACCATTGGAAAATGCCTGCAGTCACACCTACATGCTTGGAATGGTGGTGGCAACCAACAGTGGGGCCATGTGCTTGCTCATTTTTTCCATGCTACATATATCCTACATAGTCATGCTGATCTCCCTGAAATCCTATGGTTTTGAAGGAAGGCACAAGGCCCTCTCTACATGTGGTTCTCACTTTACAGTAGTGGTGCTCTTTTTTGTCCCTTGTATTTTCAGCTACATACATCCTGTGACCACTTACCCTGCAGACAAGTTGGTGAGTGTGATCTTTATAATCCTCACTCCCATGTTAAGTCCTATTATGTATACAGTGAGAAACACAGTGGTGAAAAATGCCATGAAGTGTTTATTAAAGAGGAGAGTAACAGGCTTTTCATGATGCCAAGAAAGTGACAATTTATATACATAGGGAGAATTATACCTCTTGTGAAAGAAAATAAAGAAATTTTCCAGATAAACTGCAGAAAAATAATATCAGGAACTAGTGCAAAGTATTTAACATTGGCTAATTATTTGGGGGCCTTTTAACAGTTTTTAATGTACTTTGCTAAGAACTCTACATCCACACTTAAGATTCTGAATATGCAATGTAAAGAACATCTATAAGCCCCTAAGTTTCATCACTGTTGCTTAAATTTTCCTCCAGAGTCTTATTGTTACTTTACTAAATTTTTTATATAATCACATGCATGAAATTAACTTTTTCATAAGATCTTGACTTCAGAATTTCTTTTATCTTTGCTTGTTGTTTAGTCATTAAGTAGTGTCCAGCTCTTTTGTGATACCATGAACTGTAGTCCGACATTCTCGTCTGTCCATGGGATTTCCCAGACAAGAATACTGGACTGGGTTACCATCTTCCTGACCCAGGGATCAAACCTGTGTCTCTGCAATGGCAGGTGGATTCTTTACTACTGAGCCACCAGTGAAGGTATTATTTTTGCTTAGTCCATGATGAAGTAGTCACGGTAAAAATTCTCAGATAGATACATAGGGAAGGGACAGGTTGTGAGTGCAAAAATCACTGCTGGATTTCTTTTTCTGAAGTAAGAATTTACCAGAAACAAATAGAGAAATACCAGAAAGGAGAAATGAATAATTCACAATGTAATTCCTTTATTGCCATATAAATTTGGCCTGAAATTACTCTTAATTTGATCTTATTTACTTAAAAATCCTATGATTTACAAGCTTTCTTGAATATGAAGGAAATGTTCTATTTTTCAGTACTGACTTGAGGTAATGGTGCTGATGAATCTATTTTCAGGGCAGACCTAGAGAACAAACTTGTGGATACACTGTGGGATGGAGACACTGGGAAGAATTGAGAATATATATATATATATATATATACACACACACACACACACAAAATACTG
>NW_011494849.1:1252757-1260219 GCF_000754665.1 Bison bison bison
AAAACAGATAGCTAATGTGAAGCTGATATAATGCAGGAAATTCAGCTTGGTGCTCCTGGCTTGTTTCAAATGAAGCACTACATGTTGGTAATATAGTAAATTATTATTTTTTCTTCTTCCATTTTTTATTTTCTAAATTATGAAAATATGATAACACATTTATCCCTCTGTGATGACCTGGAGGGGTGGGTTGGGGGATGGGAAGCTCAAGAGGAAAGGGGTATATATAGAGCTAATTCACATTGTTGTACAGTAGAGACTAAAATAACATTGTAAAGCAATTACATGCCAATAAAACTTTAAATAAGACTTGGGGAACAATTTGAAACAATAATAATAAGCATCTTTCATTACATTTCACCAGAAAGGCATTTGATTAGGTTCCAAAGCTATGGAAGGAACTATTTGTCATTATATGTAGATCTGATTCATATATTTATATTAAATGAACACTTTATTATTTATCTTCCATATTTGCTTCAACTGACTTATCCTCATACTAAACTAGTGGTTCCATTATCACTATTCCCATTTTACAGGAAAACAAATTGAAGCCAAGAGAAAGCTACTAATTTACTGAACCACAGTATGTGTCAGGAAAACTAGAAAGTAGTTTCCTTTCAAAAGTTTCACCTGCAAACTTCCAATCTAGGTCTTTAAAACTAAGCCTTACTTTATTTCAAATGAAACAGTCATACTTGGAATGTTTAGATCTATAAATGATAAAATTATCTGCAGTCTTAATTATTCATTTGCCCTTCAAAAAATGATGTTAAAATTATTGTACCGACGCATACATGCTCAACCGTGTCTGACTCTTTGCTACTCCATGGACTGTAGCCCACCAGATTCCTCTGTTCATGGGATTCTCCAGGCAAGAATACTGGAGTGAGTTGCCATTTCCTACTCCAGGGGACCTTCCTGGCTTGTTTCAAGTGTAGCACTACATGTTATTAATATGGTAAGTGATTTATTTTTTTTATTTTCTAAATTATGAAAGTATGATAAAACATTTAAAGGAGACTTGGAAAATGCAGAACAAAGTTACGTATAGTTCTCCTATATATTACAATTATTTTTAAGTATATAAAATAAGATTTGTAGTTGGAGTTTCAGTATCAAACTCTCAAAAATTGATAGAATGAATAGACAAAAAGTATAAGGATATAATAGACCTGAAAAACACTATGAACCAATTCAAATAATTAAGATTTATACAATTTTCACACAAGAGCAGAATACAAATTATATTAAAGTTCCTATACACTATAAGCCAAGAGACATGATAACATATGTTTCTTTGAAAATTATCCACAAATTTTAAAGTTCAGTGTGACACACCCAAGACAGAGCTTTGTCTTTAGCCATTGAAAGCCTCTATAAAGTTAAAGACTGAAAAAACAGAGTGACTGCAAAGAAGAAACATTTAAATGAGAAATTAATATCAAAATGAGAAGTTAATTTCAAACTGGGAAATTAATGTCAAAGGACTTTGAAAACCATATGTATTTGAAAATTAAACACCCATGGTAAAAAATATTTTTACTAAAAATCCCTTTTAGAGTTCTTATCCAGTACTGAAAGCAAATATTAATGTTGGCCTCCATGAAAATGAAATAGCTAAGGTGAACTTTTGGAAAGTTGAGGTACCTGTGATGCTCCTCTATGCATGTGAGAAATACATCTTACATTGTTTTATAAATCATAAACCTAAGGTTCTCTGACTACAACAGTCAAATGGCAATCACTTCTCAGAAATCTCACTTTCTCAGAATCAGTGTTCTACTGGAGCTATTTATTCTATAATTTGACTATTCAGTAATGCTAGAGCGTGGTTCTGAGGGTGATGTGTTTACTAAGCTGTCCATGGCTGTCTCAAACATATGAGAAGCAGAACTATTTCCCATAAAGTCTAGCCCTGGAAGATGAAATCATCAGCATGAAATCTATTAAAATGATCAAGTTTGCAATTGCAGGTGAGAACAAAACATTTCAACAAAATTTAGGTGACATGATATGTGGTTCATTTTGTCTTGTGACTGTTAGGAGAAGATTGTAACCTATGGGTAAAGATAGGAAAAGTGCTGAGTAAAGGTTGCTTCCACTCTCAGACCAAACAGAGGATGTGAAGAAGGGAAACAAAGCCAATGATTATATCTTAGGAGCCATACAAAGGACTCAGCAAGAGGGTGAAAAGATTGATGAGGCACAAATGATAAACTTGCAACAGCAAACTTGGAAGGTGCAAGAACTGAAGGAAGAAATTCAAGGCAGTCTGACATTCTCAGTGAATAATCTTGGGGTTTGTGAATAAGTTTGGAACTTGTTTAGAGTCTCCTTGGCCCTCATAACTGAGAATGTCTCCTGGGAATCAACAGCCACCTGATTATTTTTGACAATTAAAAAATGAGAAAATGAATAAACATCTCCTAAAAATTAATGACATAAATACATAAATAGTGTTTGGATCTGTTGTGCAAAGCTATTTTGGTTTAATCTGGACTTTTTATTCCTTGAGAATATCAAGTGAGGGGAATGAGCTCATGATTCTTGGAGGGATAAGAGGCATACATTTTACTAGACTCTTTACATACATGAATCATGTAGCAGTAAGTGTTATTAGAGAGGTTTATACTCCATTTTATACAATAAAAAATGAGATTCAATAGAGTTAAACAACAATATCAAGTCTTTTAGAGTCAGCGTTCTCTACCCCTCCCAATGAAAATACTCTGACTCAGTTGGTAAAGAATCTGCCTGCAATGTGGGAGACCTGGGTTTGATCCCTGGGATGGGAAGATCCCCTGGAGAAGGGAAAGTCTACCCACTCCAGTATTCTTGCCTGGAGAATTCCATGGACTGTATAGTCGATGGGGTTGCAAAGAGTCATACAGGACTGAACGACTTTCACTTTTGCTTGTTAACACAATGTGAAAATATCCAAACAGGGAACTGATCATTAGCCACATTGTGGAGATTATCATTGAGACAGTATTCCCTTATTTTTGAAGGAAAGGGGCATTTTCTTCCCCTTAACACTCTGTTGATCCCCATTACCTAGGTTACATACACTTTCTTGATTCCTCTGTGTCAAGGAAAAGCCATTCAATGATGTTTTCTCTGAACATAGATTGGCTTTTGTAGGCATCATGAAAAGTGGGATGCAACAGGTTTGAAACAACATTCCAGATATTTGAATTTCAAAGAAAGTGACATTTGAGTGTAAGCAATGTTTATATGAAAGCAGAGCAATGCAATCATTAAGAAGGTTGATACTTTTAACCTGAGAGTAGCACCTTGAAGAGCTAAATAGGTACTCTTTCCATAGGGATTGTCCCATTGTTGTCACATGTTAACATTTATAAATGGAAAAAAAAAATAAATCTATAATCAATTCAGTTTAGGGAATTTTGACATTTAATTTATCAAACAATAGATTTCAGTGCCTACAGTGGGCCAGAGTGTTATGGGAGCTGGATATACAAAATGGAATAATACAAACAGGGCTTGTGTTTTTTGGAACTAAAATTCTAGTGGAGAATAGATGGATAGTAAGCAATAAAATAAGCTAACAATGTAATTTTTGATAATGATTAAGATGAAGGACAGTTTAAAATAGTATGATACAGGGGAAAATAATTGGATAGAGATTTATATTTGTTTGAAGCACAGTTAGAATTTCAGTTTAGCCCATGTAAGTAACCACATTATGTCTCTTTCTTTTTAAAAGTAAATATGCTCTTGAGAGTCCGTTGAACTGCAAGGAGATCCAACTAGTCCATCCTAAAGGAGATCAGTCCCGGGTGTTCATTGGAGGGACTGATGCTGAAGCTGAAATTCCAATACTTAGGCCACCTGATGTGAAGAGTTGACTCATTGGAAAGGACTCTGATGCTGGAAGGGATTGGGGGCAGGAGGAGAAGGGGATGACAGAGGATGAGATGGCTGGATGGCATCACCAACTTGATGGACATAAGTTTGGGTAAACTCCAGGAGTTGGTGATGGACAGGGAGGCCTGGTGGACTGCAATTCATGGGATCACAAAGAGTTGGACGTGACTGACTGAACTGAACTGAACTGATACTATTTAGAAAAGTACATTAGAAATGGGGTGATATGCCTTCCAATAAGGTAAAAATAGGTTATGGTGTGATAAAAATTTCTTACTGCCTTTTATACAAGACACAAATATACATAACACACATAAATGGGTATATTATTTGTGGTATTACTGTTTTCAAAGTGCAGATGATTAAGGGAACAGAATGTCTACAAAATAGCTTTAAGGAGCAAAAGTTTAAGAAAGATTGAGAAATACTGCTTAGCTCATGTTAAAAGGTTAGGTAAGACCATGGAGTAACTAGAGTGATAGTAAAGATAATCCAATCACAGAGGTTGGCATATCACCTGTAAAGATCATATTCAGGAAAATTAAGAGGCTCCCACTTCTCAGACTTGTTGAGTATGTTAATGAGCCAGTTGCAATCTGTGAAGTGTGTTGTAAGTTGTTATTTACTGGAATTTAAGTTAGAGAAAGAATGAAGACCATAACCTAAATACTTCTGAACTGAGAGCATATAGCTTTATAATACTAACCATTATGCATCAAGAAAGAATTTAGTTCTTTTATTTTCTACCAGAGGAACATTTTCAAATCCTTTATAATGACAGCTGTCCCATACTTAGATGTGACACATTATTACTAATAGCTTTGAAGGATGTACAGAGCAGCAGATGAAGTGATAGAATTCAGTCCTGGTGGTAGATAGGTGGCCAAGAATAAGTCCTCTTCACATTTCTTCATTTGTATTATCACACAAATGTATCATTTTGTGACTATTCTTCTATTCAAGAAAAAGCTTACATAATGAACAAATAATTGAATGGCTAATACTATCATATTAGTTTCTGGTGAAGCATCAGCTTGACCAGTCCCAGTGAGCTCTGCTCCTGGGAAAAGTGGATCATTGCAGGGTTTGATGGGAATTCACTCCTATGATGATTAGTGTCTTAGTCAGTAGAGGCATAGCCTCAAAAGGATGCCATTGAAATGATGCAAGTTCACACATTTTGAAATCCTGTGCCATTTGAAAATGACATTCTGCCCTCTTTTATCCAGGTTTTTTCCCCAAGTGAGAATACAGTGATAATGATATGTCTTCGAAGGTGTCCCCTGGAAACTGTTTACAAATTAGACTTAAATATAGCTAAATGACAGGTATAGTTCTATCATTTTATAACCAGCTTAGGTGACTGTCTTTTTGGCATTTCTTTTTTTTTTTTTTAATTTTATTTTATTTTTAAACTTTACATAATTGTATTAGTTTTGCCAAATATCAAAATGAATCCATCACAGGTATACATGTGCTCCCCATCCTGAACCCTCCTCCCCCCTCCCTCCCCATACCATCCCTCTGGGTCGTCCCAGTGCACTAGCCCCAAGCATCCAGTATCGTGCATTGAACCTGGACTGGCATCTCGTTTCATACATGATATTTTACATGTTTCAATACCATTCTCCCAAATCTTCCCACCCTCTTGGCATTTCTTATGTAGATGAAATTTGAATTTCTTTGCCACCCACCAGGTCTAAATACTTAGACATTTAGAACATCTTCTTTTATTAAAAAATTAGAATATCTATTTTAAATCTTTCTTTAAAAACCTTAAGAGCTCTGGTCATATCAAAATAAGGATGATTTGGGAGAATGACATTAAAACATGTATAATATCATATAAGAAACGAATCACCAGTCCAGGTTCGATGTAGGATACAGGAGCAGGATGCAGGATACAGGGGCTGGTGCACTGGGATGACCCAGATGGATGGTATGGGAAGGGAGGTGGGAGGGGGTTCAGGATGGGGAACATGTGTACATCCGTGGCGGATGCATGTTGATGTATGGCAAAACCAATACAATATTATAAAGTAAAATAATAATAATAATAAATTTAAAAAATAACTCCCCATTAAGTGATTGTACAATTTGCTCCAAGTTTGATCCTGATTTACTTGACTACTGCTTAGATTTGCTAAGTTGAAACTCTAATGCGTCATGATTTCAAATTTTTTTTTTTTTTTTTTTGTAGAGTGAAGTTCTAGTCAGTACGTGTTGGATGAAGCCATTCTTTAGGTACACTGACATGATCCGAGAAATTTTATTTGGATAATATCTTGTCTTCTACATACAGGAGCCATCAGGTAACTGGACTTTAAAGATCACAGAGAAGACATTAGACTGAGTTTTTGAGGTGATTAACATGGTATTAATATGAACTTCTATTATGAAACTATTGATATAACTGGACCACTTGTATATAGGGACAGTTATATCATATTTAAAATGTGTCAGTATTTCACCTGTTTTGTCTGTGTAAACAAATTGTAGCCTCAGGATGAAAAGCCTTGAGCTATCAACTGTTAGCTCTACTTAATCTCTTTTGGAAAAATAGCAAAACTTAAGTGTTTACAGTTTGGTCAGTATGTAGATCATTAGATGAGTGGATAAAAGAGCATGTCTGTGTTTCAGAGATATTTATTAGAAAAAGGAGGAACATGAGCATCTAATATGTATAGGAGAGTCTTAAGACAATGTATATTTCTCTTTTATGCAGTTTTCTATTGTGTGTATTACATGTATATTTCTGTTTTCCTCTTGTACTAATTTTATTTAAATTTAAAGAAAGTGAAAGTGAAGTCGCAAAGTCGTGTCCGACTCTTTGCCTGTGGTAGCCTACCAGGCTTCTTCGTCCATGGTATTTTCCAGGCAAGAATACTGGAGTGGGTTACCATTTCCTTCTCCAGAGGATCTTCCCAACCCAGGGATCGAACCCAGCTCTCCCGCATTGGAGGCAGACACTTTAACCTCTGAGCCACCAGGTAAGACTACTACTATTTAACTTTATTTTTCTACTAATTATCTTTGAGAAAGTATTCATGCAATGGTTTTCTTTCTGTTTTGATGAGTTAATTATTATTTGTATATAATGAAATCAGTAAGTTGGATTACACACACATCTCACACACATCAGATCAGATCAGTCGCTCAGTCGTGTCCGACTCTTTGCAACCTCATGAATCGCAGCACGCCAGGCCTCCCTGTCCATCAACAACTCCTGGAGTTCACTCAGACTCACGTCCATCGAGTCAGTGATGCCATCCAGCCATCTCATCCTCTGTCGTCCCCTTCTCCTCCTGCCCCCAATCCCTCCCAGCATCAGAGTCTTTTCCAATGAGTCAACTCTTCACATGAGGTGGCCAAAGTACTGGACTTTCAGCTTTAGCATCATTCCTTCCAAAGAAATCCCAGGGCTGATCTCCTTCAGAATGGACTGGTTGGATCTCCTTGCAGTCCAAGGGACTCTCAAGAGTCTTCTCCAACACCACAGTTCAAAAGCATCAATTCTTCCATGCTCAGCCTTCTTCACAGTCCAACTCTCACATCCATACATGACCACAGG
>NW_011494849.1:1260319-1266638 GCF_000754665.1 Bison bison bison
CATCATCTTCCTTTTCTGAATGTTGAGCTTTAAGCCAACTTTTTCACTCTGCTCTTTCACTTTCATCAAGAGGCTTTTGAGTTCCTCTTCTCTTTCTGCCCTAAGGGTGGTGTCATCTGCATATCTGAGATTATTGATATTTCTCCCGGCAATCTTGATTCCAGTTTGTGTTTCTTCCAGTCCAGCGTTTCTCGTGATGTACTCTGCATATAAGTTAAATAAACAGGTTGACTTACTCCTTTTCCTATTTGGAACCAGTCTGTTGTTCCATGTCCAGTTCTAACTGTTGCTTCCTGACTTGCATACAAATTTCTCAAGAGGCAGATCAGGTGGTCTGGTATTCCCATCTCTTTCAGAATTTTCCACAGTTTATATGTACTCACATACATGGGTGGTGTTAATATTGGTGCTGAGGGTGATGCCGATGATTTACTTGGGATGGGGAGTGGTGAAATCAATAGAGATTGTTCAAGGATTTAGGCCCCTCTTTCTGGAAGCATTGCAAAGAAGCATTAATTTTTGTATAAACAATGGGGTAGGAATTTCCAACAAGAGAAAGTCCTACTGCAGATAATTCCATCTCCTCTCATCTTTCAAGGAAAACAGTGAGTTTGGGAGATTGTGAGTTAAAATAACCCCATTAAAGTCCTTCATCTTTGGGGTTGAGGCAAACTGGTCACCCCTCTGCCTGTGAGAGCTCTCTACAGTCTGTGGGCTAGCAGTGTGCTGATCTTTTAAAGTTTCTTTCCCTACCCAATCCCCCTCTTTTGATGAGGTTTCAGTGAGGTCTGTTAGGGGTGCATCCTGCAGCTTAATTGGCTTAAAATGTTCTCTCCTTTGGTGAGGTCTCTTTGGGGACCAATTGGGAGAAAAAAAAAAAAAAAACAATAGTGTAACTGTTTTGATACTGAAAATTGATAAATGTCTTTTTGAAATAACTAGTCCCTCCAAAATAAATAAATCCAATATGACAATCTCTTTATTTTTTTAAATTTATTTATCTTAATTAGAGGCTAATTACAATATTGTATTGGTTTTGCCATACATCAACATGAATCCACCACGGTGTGCACATGTTCCCAATCCTGAAACCCCCTCCCACCTCCCTCCCCGTACCATCCCTCTGGGTCATCCCAGTGCACCAGCCCCAAGCTTCCTGTATCCTGAATCGAACCTGGACTGGCAATTCATTTCTTATATTATACATGTTTCAATGCCATTCTCCCAAAACATTCCGCCCCTCCACCACAGAGTCCAAAAGACTGTTCTATACATCTGTGTCTCTTTTGCTGTCTCCCATACAGGGTTATCATTACCATATAAAAATAAATAAATAAAGTCCTTCATTAGAGTCTGTTGATGATGCCTGTGTTCAAGGCATGGGTCTCTGAGGAACACAGGGCACTACTCCTTCTGTAAAATGATGACCGAGAGGCTCCCCCTAAATACATTGTTATCACTGCCTGTTGTCCAGGATTTTATTGAATAAATAATAAATAATTTAGCTCCATGAGAAATTCAGATTCAAGAAACACATATCAGCTTCTTGGATTCAAATCCAGGCTTTAACACCACAAACTGCATATTGTTAAGCAAATTATGTTTTGCTTTATCTGAGTCATAAAATGTTTCATTATACCTCATTTGAGAATTCAGTGAGAAAATATGTATAAAATGTCTGGTACATGGTGCATAGCATGTATTAAATGATTTATTATTTATATTTTTAAAATTTGTATCTGTATATAAATTATGTGTTTCTATATAAACATTGCAGTTAATTTAACTTTATCTGGAGACCAATCATACATTTATCATTTATGTCATTAATGAAATTTTATAAATGAATGATTAAATGCAAAACAAAATGGGATTCTTTTTACTTTATTGCTTGGCTAACCTATATTCAAAAATCATAATACATAGTATAGGTAAGGCTATGGGAAAAATTTCTACTTCTCTGTTGATTAGTGACCTACAACATCTTATCACATATTCATTTATCATTTAAATTTATTTTTCCTTTAATGTTTTGTATTTTTATCCATTTTACATTTTTATTTATTTTTTGTTCATTGCTTAGAGATAGTGGTTTAATTTAGATATTAATTCTGTGTATATCCTCTCAAATGTAAATCTTTCTTTAAACTACTATACTTTTGTTAATTGATGGTGTGAGTTTCTTTTCTTGAGTTTTGGAAAAAAGTGAAATTGTTAAATATATCTGTATGGAATTTCAGTGATTGGTAAAGAAGATTCTTCTACCCCTAGAATGCACACAGTCATCAACTTGGTAAATTAAAAGTAAAGATACTTTTTACTTTACCTCCTTATTAAAAGTTTAATTGACATTCAGCTTTGATAAAATATTAACTATACATGCAATTTAGTTAGTTTTCAGTTGGAAAGGTAAGTGAGGCACCTCATTTACTTAAAAATGTGTCCTTCTTTCACATGTCTTTAAATTACTTCCTCTTTATTAGTATATATGATTTTTGAGGTTAGAGATGTTGTTTTAATCAGTTTTGTATTATGTACCCTAAAAGTATGAAACATAATAACCATACTGCCTATTGATTGAATGAAAAAACAAAATTTCTAAAGATTTCAGGGAATCTCTCATAATAATTATATTTACAGGTAATTTTATCTGAAACATAGACATTCAGAAGCAACTATGAAACAAAGGAACAATGTAACTGAATGTATCCTCCTGGGGCTCACTCAGAGTGTCCAGGGTCAGAAAATATTACTTGTCATGTTCTTGCTAATCTATATTGGGACCATGATGGGCAACCTACTCATTATTGTGACTGTGATGGTCAGCCCAACCCTGGATGCTCCCATGAACTTCTTTCTTGGCTACCTATCATTTATAGATGCTGTTTATTCTACTACAGTCATGCCAGATATGATAACAGGCTTACTGTGTGAGAAGAAACCCATTTCCTTCCTAGCTTTCATGACCCAGATTTTTATGTGGCACTTTTTTGGTGATGCTGATATATGCCTCTTGGTCATCACGGCCTATGACTGTTATGTGGCCATTTGTAAACCCTTGCATTATTTGACAATCATGAATCAGCCGGTGTGTGCTCTGCTGCTGTTGCTGGCCTGGATTGGTGGGTTTTACACGGAGTATTTCATCCTCTCTTTGTTTACAATCTTCCCTTCTGTGGCCCGAATATCATTGACCATTTCATCTGTGATGTGTACCCCTTGTTAAAAATTGCTTGCACTGACACCTACATCACTGCTTTCACAGTGGTGGCCAATGATGGGGCAATGTCTGTGGTCACCTTTACACTCTTACTTGTCTCCTATGGGGTCATCCTGCACTCCCTAAGGAATGTTAGTCAAGAAGGGAGGTGCAAAACCTTGTCCACCTGTGGCTCCCACATTACCATGGTGGTCCTTTCTTTTTTGCCTTGTATTTTTCTGTATGTGAGGCCTCCTTCCACCTTACCCACGGATAAATCCTTAACTGTGTTTTATACAATTATCACCCCTATGTTGAATCCTCTAATCTTTACTCTGAGAAATAGTGAGATAAAAACTGCCATGAAAAAGCTCTGGACCAGAAAAAGAAATGGGACAGCTGGGAAATATATGGCCCATTTTCAATGAAGAATTGCTCTTTTATGGTGTAATATCAAATGCTCTTGTGTAATATCAAAATTTATTAAATTTCTCCTCACAATTCAATTAATTGGGTATGATAAAAATATTTATTATGTGAATTCTTCTAAAGAATAAAATATATCTTTAATTTTTCCATTATTTTCTATTTCAAAGTATATATTTTGTTTGAAATACACCTGTAAGTTTGTCTCATTTTTTAAAATAAACTATATATAGTTTTGCAGTGTAAAATGTCTCTACTGAGACTATAGATATATATTCTATATATGAGCTTAGTTACAGTTAATACTGTAAACATATTTTAGTTATTGTAGGAATTTCTCATTGCTCTCTCAAATAATATAATATTTTTCAAAATTAATATAAATCATTACAGATTTCAGAAAAATAAGTAATATGTCATAAAATTTTTGTTCAATCCTTTACATGCAAACATTGTTGTTATTTGTTGCTAAGTTATGGTGAATTCTTTTGCAAATGCATGGACAATAGCCTGCCAGTTTCCTTCTGTCCATGGAATTTCCCAGGCAAGAATATTGGAGTGGGTTAGCATTTCCTTTTCCAGGGGATCTTCCTGACCCAGAGATTGAACTTGTGTCTCCTGTATTAGCTGTCAGGATCTTTACCACTGAGCCACTAAGGAAGCTGCACATATAGATAATCTATATTAATATTTGAAGTTCGTATCTTAGTTTTGTAATTGTAAGTTAATATTGCTTTATCATGTTAAATAAATTGCTTTATCATTGCTTTATTTGTTAATATTGTTATCATGTTAATGTTGAAGTAGAATGATGTTTCATAGTTATTAATCATAAGGAGGGTACATTTAAAAATATAATTTGAATGAATATGGTGTAAATGAAATATTTTTCATCATCATTATCTCTTCAAGGGGACTAAGTTTTTTGGAGTTATATTATCATAAATATGACCTTTTCACTTTCCTAGATACTTTAGAATATTTGATGATACTGCTGATATTTTTTAATATCCCCATCTCCTTTTTTGCTACAGTGTCCATAGCTTTCTATGGAGACTCAGGCTCTGCCTTTCATGTGTAAATTTAGCATAAACTATAATCCACAAACTTCAGAAATGAACTTCAGAGCTTAATAATAGATATTTTGGGTGATACAGTTTTAAAAATGCTAGCCATATATGCCATTCTATCTCCCTTAGTAATGATATACAAGTTGCTATGAAATAGAATAGGTTTATTGTTTTATTTAACAGAGACATCATTCGTAAAATTGTCTCTCTTTCTGAATGAGGCTTGAAATAAAATATTATTTGCCTCAGAATGATTGGAAGTTTGTGATCAAAGAAACAGTATTCTGCCTCCCTTATTTAGGCTGGGTTCATGAGAGGTAGGCTTCCCTGGTGGCTCAGCTCATAAATAATCCACTTGCAATGCAGGAGACCTGGGTTCAGTCCCTGGGTTGGGAAGATCCCCGGGAGAAGGGAAGAGCTACACACTCCAGTATTCTGGCCTGGAGAATTCCATGGACTATACAGTCCATAGGGTCACAAAGAGTCAGACAAATCTAAGCGACTTTTGCATTCATATGAGAGGTAAAGCTATTGGACCATGGGTTATTTTCACTAGTAAATCACACTGTGTAAGGAACCTCATATCCTGATTTTTATCCCGGTTACATGGAGATTTATTATAATATCTCAAAGTCTTCTCAAAACAATGAAAGTGAAAGTGCTAGTTGCTCAGTCATGTCTGACTCTTTGTGACCCCATGAACTGTATGGACTGTAGCCTACAAGGCTCCTCTGTCCATGGAGTCCTCAAGGTAAGAATACTGGAGTGGGTTGCCATGTTGCCATTTCCTTCTCCATGAGATTTTCCTGACCCAGGGATTGAACTCAGGTCTCCTGCATTGTAGGCAGATTCTTTACCATTTGAAACACCAGAGAAGTCCCTCTCAAAACAATACTATTCAACAAATGAAACCAAACATTTGACTTTATCAGATCTTATGTAATTTATTCCCCATCATTTGGATGTTGCTATAGACTGAATATTTGTGTCCTTTCTACAAAATCATAAGTTAACTTCTTCATAATTGGTGGTACCTGGAGGTGGACCCCAGGAAATGACTAGATCATAAAGTTTAAGTTCTCATGAATGGAATCAATAACCTTATAAAGAGACCTCCAAGAGTTCACTTGATCTTTCGGCCATGTGAAGACAGGAAAAAGGTGGCTATCAACTAAAGAGGAAACCTTACCAAACATGGAATCTTCTAGAAGACTAATATTTGACTTCCAAGACAGCAAGCCTCTGAAAATAAATGTTCATTGTTTAAGCCATCCAATGGTATTCTGGTATTCGGTTATAACAGCCCAAATGGACCAATAGAAAGAAACTTAGTTAATTTTCAACTTTGTGTAGTTATTTTATATGAAGATTTAAAAGTCTTTGTTAATTGTCTATGATTACTGGTCTGTAATCTCCCTGAAGTCAGAAAAAGTTACTTAATTGTCTGTGTGCTCTCAGTTTCTTGTACAATATATAGAAAGTAAATTTCACTCTACAGATATTGTCAATTACTTGAATTTTTTTAAACTTTACAATATTGTATTGGTTTTGCCATATATCAAAATGAATCTGCCACAGGTATACATGTGTTCCCCATCCTGAACCCTCCTCCCTCCCCATACCA
>NW_011494849.1:1266738-1267105 GCF_000754665.1 Bison bison bison
GTCTCTTTTGCTGTCTCATATACAGGGTTATTGTTACCATCTTTCTAAATTCCATATATATGTGTTACTATACTGTATTGGTGTATTTCTTTCTGGCTTACTTCACTCTGTATAATCGGCTCCAGTTTCATCCACCTCATTAGAACTGATTCAAATGTATTCTTTTTAATGGCTGAGTAATACTCCATTGTGTATATGTACCACAGCTTTCTTATCCATTTATCTGCTGATGGACATCTAGGTTGCTTCCATGCCCTGGCTAGTATAAACAGTGCTGCAATGAACATTGGGGTACACGTGTCTCTTTCCCTTCTGGTTTCCTCAGTGTGTATGCCCAGCAGTGGGATTGCTGGATCATAAGGCAGTT
>NW_011494849.1:1269372-1269890 GCF_000754665.1 Bison bison bison
GTGTAAGTGGGGTATTAAAGTCTCCCACTATTATTGTGTTATTGTTAATTTCTCCTTTCATACTTGTTAGCATTTGTCTTACGTACTGTGGTGCTCCCGTGTTGGGTGCATATATATTTATAATTGTTATATCTTCTTCTTGGATTGATCCTTTGATCATTATGTAATGACCTTCTTTGTCTCTTTTCACAGCCTTTGTTTTAAACTCTATTTTATCTGATATGAGTATTGCTACTCCTGCTTTCTTTTGGTCCCTATTTGCATGAAAAATCTTTTTCCTGCCCTTCACTTTCAGTCTGTATGTGTCCCCTGTTTTGAGGTGGGTCTCTTGTAGACAACATATGTAGGGGTCTTGTTTTTGTATCCATTCAGCCAGTCTTTGTCTTTTGGTTGGGGCATTCAACCCATTTACGTTTAAGGTAATTACTGATAAGTATGATCCCGTTGCCATTTACTTTATTGTTTTGGGTTTGAGTTTATACACCGTTTTTGTGTTTTCTGTCTAGAGAATATCCTTT
>NW_011494849.1:1270239-1271354 GCF_000754665.1 Bison bison bison
ATTCAACATCCATTTATGATAAAAAGTCTCCAGAAAGCAGGAATAGAAGGAACATACCTCAACATAATAAAAGCTATATATGACAAACCCACAGCAAACATTATCCTCAATGGTGAAAAATTGAAAGCATTTCCTCTAAAGTCAGGAACAAGACAAGGGTGCCCACTTTCACCATTACTATTCAACATAGTTTTGGAAGTTTTGGCCACAGCGATCAGAGCAGAAAAAGAAATAAAAGGAATCCAAATTGGAAAAGAAGAAGTAAAACTCTCACTATTTGCAGATGACATGATCCTCTATGTAGAAAACCCTAAAGATTCCACCAGAAAATTACTAGAAATAATCAATGACTATAGTAAAGTTGCAGCATATAAAATCAACACACAGAAATCCCTTGCATTCCTATACACTAATAATGAGAAAGCAGAAAGAGAAATTAAGGAAACAATTCCATTCACCATTGCAACGGAAAGAATAAAATACTTAGGAATATATCTACCTAAAGAAACTAAAGACCTATATATAGAAAACTATAAAACACTGGTGAAAGAAATCAAAGAGGACACTAATCGATGGAGAAATATACCATGTTCATGGATTGGAAGAATCAATATAGTGAAAATGAGTATACTACCCAAAGCAATTTATAGATTCAATGCAATCCCTATCAAGCTACCAACAGTATTCTTCACAGAGCTAGAACAAATAATTTCACAATTTGTATGGAAATACAAAAAACCTCGAATAGCCAAAGCGATCTTGAGAAAGAAGAATGGAATTGGAGGAATCAACCTACCTGACTTCAGGCTCTACTACAAAGCCACAGTTATCAAGACAGTATGGTACTGGCACAAAGACAGAAATATTGATCAATGGAACAAAATAGAAAGCCCAGAGATAAATCCACGCACATATGGACACCTTATCTTTGACAAAGGAGGCAAGAATATACAATGGATTAAAGACAATTTCTTTAACAAGTGGTGCTGGAAAAACTGGTCAACCACTTGTAAAAGAATAAATTCTTAATCTATTAAGAATTACTACTTTTTTTGTGGCATCTTCGTCAGGTTTTGGTATTAGGGTGATGGTGGCCTCATAGAATGAGTTTGGAA
>NW_011494849.1:1271653-1277666 GCF_000754665.1 Bison bison bison
TCATCGCAGCACTATTTATAATAGCCAGGACATGGAAGCAACCTAGATGTCCATCAGCAGATGAATGGATAAGGAAGCTATGGTACATATACACAATGGAGTATTACTCAGCCATTAAAAAGAGTACATTTGAATCAGTTCTAATGAGGTGGATGAAACTGGAGCCGATTATACAGAGTGAAGTAAGCCAGAAGGAAAAACATAAATACAGTATACTAACACATATATATGGAATTTAGAAAGATGGTAACAATAACCCGGTGTACAAGACAGCAAAAGAGACACTGATGTATAGAACAGTCTTATGGACTCTGTGGGAGAGGGAGAGGGTGGGAAGATTTGGGAGAATGGCAATGAAACATGTAAAATATCATGTAGGAAACGAGTTGCCAGTCCAGGTTCAATGCACGATGCTGGATGCTTGGGGCTGGTGCACTGGCACGGCCCAGAGGGATGGTATGGGGAGGGAGGAGGGAGGAGGGTTCGGGATGGGGAACACATGTATACCTGTGGTGGATTCATTTTGATATTTGGCAAAACTAATACAATTATGTAAAGTTTAAAAATAAAATAAAATTAGAAAAAAAAGAATTACTACTAATGGATTTTAATAAATGTTTTTTACACTATATATATATGTATATATTTGCTACAAATATTTACTCTCCTTTGACATTTGCTTCAAGTATTTATGTTATGTTATGAGTGTTTATTATAAAATGTTATTTTAATATTATTTTAGTTTTTTATTTATTCTATCACACACTCTTGGAAAACTCCATACTCTTTCAATACTTTTAAAAATTTTAACCTTACTTAAAAAAAAAAAAAAAAAACCTATTTGGTCAATTAACTCTCTTCCCATCATGACATCATTTTGAAGTTCAGGATTTCAAATTCTACATTCAGACTGCTTTTATTCATCAAAGGAAATGATCAACAAAGCGAAAAGGTAACCTATGGAATGGGAGAAAACATGGGCAAATTATGTATCTCATGGGTTTCTCCAGTTGCTCAGCAGTAAAGAATCTGCCTGTAGTGCAGGAGATGCAGAAGGCTCAGGCTCGATCCCTGGGTTGGAAAAATCCTCTGGAGGTGGGCATGGAACCCACTCCAGTATTCTTGCCTAGACAATCCCATGAACAGAGGAGCCTAGCAATTTTCAATCCACAAGTCAGACATGACTGAAGTGGATATACACACACAGAACATGACTCTCATAATAAGTTAATAAATAAAATATATAAGGAGCTTATACAATTAAATAGCAAGAAACCCTCCTTCAAATAACCAAATCTAAACATGGACAAAGAAACTGAATATTTTTTGAAAGAAGATGTAGAAATTGCCAAAAGGAAATTGGAAATTGCTCATACTGATAGTCAATAGGGAAATGCAATCAAAATGAACTCTCCAAATGAATTCTCACCTCATACATGTAAGGATGGCTATATCAAATATTCATCAACAAAAAACTTTGATAAAGATGTAGTGAAAATGGAAGCCTACTATACCACTGTTGGGACTATAAATTTGTTCAGTGACTATGGAAAACATTATGGAGGTTCTCAAGATATTAAAAGTAAAACTACCATAAAGTTCAGCAATTCAATGCTCATGTAAATATTCATGTAAATATTCAAAAATATGACACCAGGAATCTGAAGAGATACCCACACTTCCATGATCAACATAATATCAACCAAAATATCCACTGATAGATGAATACATAAAGGAAATATTATATATAGATAGTATATATTCGTATATATATATATATAGTATATATACTATACATATATGCATTGTGCTGTACCTTGCTTAGTCACTCAGTTGTGTCCGATTCTTTGCAACCCCATTAACTGCAGTCCGCCTGGCTCCACTGTCCATGGGGATTCTCCAGGCAAAAATACTAGTATGGATTGCCATGCCCTCCTTCAGGGGATCTTCCCAACCCAGAGATTGAACCCAGGTCTCCCACACTGCAGGAGAATTCTTTGCTGTCTGAACCACCAGGGAAAGCCAAGAATACTGGAGTGGGTAGGCTAGCCCTTCTTAGGGAATCTTCCCAACCCAGGAATTGAATCCAGATCTCCTTTATTACAGGTGGATTCTTTACCAGCTGAGCTACCAGGGAAGTCTCATATATGCCTTATAACCCTCCCCCCCCAAAAAAAGGTAGTTTTTTTCCCTCAAAAATGGTTTTCTTGAAGTAATATTAAGGAACAAACTATTATGGATTCAAAAACTTACGGAAGGTTTTTAGAAAGTGAACCCTGAAAAAAGGAGTTTTGTGTATGGGAGGGTTGAGATTACATTAAATTTAATTGGGTAAAGGAATTTTATTATTAAAATAAGCAGGTGTAGGATTCAATTTGGTTACTCTCTATAAAGAGAATAAGTTTACTTTGATGTGGCTTTTGATAAAGCTAATGTGAACGTTCTTGCCTTTAAGTGAATTGTATTTGCTTTTGAAATCTTTTATCACTTTGATTAAGTGAATAAACATTCACCTGATCCTATCTGAACAAGTGTTTTAAAACATCTTGATATTTTTAACAAGCTTTCTATCAAATTCTATTGAAAGCTCTCTTGACACCTTAAATTTGGAATGCTTCAGAGGATCCCTGAGCTAGGTTGGAGAGAAATATTAACATTAAACCAAATAGGATTATTTGGTATATTAAATTACAAAGGAAGCATTGTAAAATGAATAATAAGCTCTGCAGATTATACAGCATGAACAAATATTAATAGAGGTGTTCTAGTTATTACCTATATGAATCACATAGAATTGAATAAACTGATAAATAATTTTTTTTGTTTTGTTTTGTCTGACATATTACTGACTTTTAATCTTTTTTTTTAGATGTAAGGAAACTTTTCTCCATAAGCTAATAATGATTTGTAATAACTTGGTAAATTACACTTTTCTAAATAAAATTATAAAATTTATTATTTTCTCTCTCAAGTCATCCATTCCAGAAATGGAAGTTCTAAGGTTCCTATCAGCTTTATCAGGTAAATCTGGAAGGCCATGGACTGACTGGTGATATTTTAGGGGCTGAAAAAGGGAGGAATTTGCCTAAATTTGTAACATGAAATCTGTGACAGGTACTTGATGTGGCTTTCCTGGCCCTGAGAAAGAGGCCTTTTAAAAGTTCAGACTGAGGCATTTTATGAAAAATTCCAGCACAACAAATTTAAAAGAGCCTTTATGATCAAATGAAAAGCTATGGTTCATCCATCCATGGTAAAATTAGGTGGCCACTGTGGGTGTGACTTCAGACACAATCCTGTACTATCAAGTACTTGAATTCTCTGAGCAGTGGAAGAGGATTTTATTCCTATCACAATCTTTACATTTTCATATTTTATTACTGTGAAACACTGGTATACCTCGCCAAGCACTAACAGCATATTTGTGAGATAGATGCTATTATTATGGTTATTCTTATATTTCAGATGAAGAACATTGAGATTCAAAAAAGTTAAATAATCTGCCCATTGTTAAAGACAGAGCTAGTATTTACATCTTTATTATTCTAAGTCCAATTGTGATAGTCTTTCAACCATTTCAAATGATATTGGAATAAAAGACAGCATTTCAGAAAAATCTTACTTGTTTTGTAGTAATCAAAATGTTTTCCTTTCTGATTACAGAGTTATATAATATGCCTGTGTATATTAGGCATTGGCCCTCAGAAAGCTATGTGGCTTGCTGGTTCTAGGTTGGTGTGGAACATAAAGTAGAGAGAAGACACCTGCCAATATTCTCTTTACACACACATGATATACCCAACATTTAAAATTGTATTGAGTTTATTTTTTTGTATATTCAAAAATACTTTGTCATTTTAATTTTTTAAAATAATTTTTTATACAAGTTTTAAAGGTGACACTCCAACTACAGTTCTTACAAAATATTGGCTATAGTCTCTGTATTGTACAATACTTCCTTGTAACCTGTCTTACACCCCAGTACTGGAAACAAGTCTAAACATCTTGAAATATCAGTCAGTTCAGTGGTTCAGTGGTGTCCGACTCTTTGCGACCTCATGAATCACAGCAGGCCAGGCCTCCCTGTTTATTATTCTGCTGTGAACAAGTTGTCCGTTCTTCTAAAAAACAATTGTCCTCCATTTAAATTGATGTGAATATTTTGAGTGTTCTAAAATGGTCAGTTCAGTTCAGTCCAGTTCTGTTGCTCAGTCATGTCCGACTCTTTGCAACCCCATGAATTGCAGCAAGCCAGGCCTCCCTGTCCATCACCAACTCCTGGAGTTCACTCAAACTCATGTCCATTGAGTTGGTGATGCCATCCAGCCATTTCATCCTCTGTAGTCCCCTTCTCCTCCTGCCACCAATCCCTCCTAGCATCAGTCTTTTCCAGTGAGTCAACTCTTCTCATGAGGTGGCCAAAGTACAGGAGTTTCAGCTTTAACATCATTCCTTCCAAAGAACACCCAGGACTGATCTCCTTTAGAATGGACTGGTTGGATCTCCTTGCAGTCCAATGGATCCCAAGAATCTTCTCCAACACCACAGTTCAAAAGCATCAATTCTTTGGCACTCTAAAATGGTCAGAAGGACATTAAAAAATTAAAATTTACTGTTCTTATTTTACAGAAACAATGGAAGATTCAGTTCAGTTCAGTTCAGTGGCTCCGTCGTGTCTGACCCTTTGCGAAGAAATGCTAAATAACTAGACCATACAACAGGTAAGTCAGCTTTAAACCCAAATACTCTTAATCCACATCCTATGAACTTTACATTATACAGAGTTCCTTGGGACTGGTATGTGATTATGGTTTACAATATAAGAAATTAGAAAATATATAGAAATTAGATAAATATAGAAAATAAAAATATTTTTGATTATTGAATTATTAACTATTAGTAGCAACTAAGTGCAGGTATTTTTCAAAGGCACATAGTAAACTAGACCTGTGAAAACATTTACTATTAGAATGTTGGCTTAATACTTAGCCCCTTGAATATGGAATCTTTGTTGAAAACTGCTTTAAGAAATCATTTAAATGGGATATACAAAAACAAAACAGGAATCAGTAGTCCACTGTTGACCAAAGAAAATATTTCTCATCTAAACAACTCAAATGAATTATAAGACTTTGTTTTAAAATATGAATATTTCATAAGTGAAGTCTGATTCAAAATAAAAAACGTGTGTATGTGTCATATATGTGTTTATCATTTTCTCTTTTGACATAAACATCCTGCCTGCAACTTCAAGGGTCCATATGTTTTATTAAAAATAAAAATAAAATCAATCAATGCTGTAGTGCAGCAATCTTTAGGAAATGTTATTGCTATAAAATTATGATGTAGAGTAAGAACACTATCTTTAGGATGAGGAGATATGAGTTTTATTTCACATTATGTCATCATTTTCTATAACTTTAAACCAGTCATCCCTATTTCTACAAGTAGTTTACTTAAGTAAATGGAAACTGTTTCCAATTTCTGTGATTCTGCCCAAGCAAGTATGATTATTGCCATAAACATAGTTGCTTCTGCGTCATTTAGAAGTAAAATTGGAAGAATTATGTGACTACAATCCACTTCCCCAAACTGTTCCATTTCTGATAAACAATTTAGGAGATGCTCTCTGCGATTAAAGTACCTTGGGATTGGATTAACATAATATGAGCCCTACTTTGAAGTGCCTTCTGCCTTTGATATTATGCTTCTCTACTCATGGAAATGCACAACACTGCCCATAAGAATAATTTGGCAGGTACCCACTTTTTGTGAAATTAGTCCCTGAAACTATCAAAAGTCAAACCATTCCTCAACTATTTTCCAATCAGAGAAGATTCATATATAATTTCTTCTGCTTTCATTCCATTTTAGCCTTTAAGTTTGAGAATCTGTGTGGCTCTTTCTCAGTGGTTTTCAACCATTCTGTCCTTGGATTTGTAATCTGAAACCACACTTTCCTGGTATAGCTTCAGGACTTCCTTTAAAATACATATATGAGTGTGTGTGTGTG
>NW_011494849.1:1277766-1287096 GCF_000754665.1 Bison bison bison
TATATATATATATATATATATATATATATATATATATTGCCATGGACAGTCTTCACTGATTTAGACCTAACTCTATTTCCATTTTGGTGCAACTCTAGGCCTTAGACAGCTGGACTAGACAGGTATAAGAGTTGTAAAGCAATCTATTTACACTGTACCATAGCTATTTAAGTAAAAGTTGAACAGCCACTCAATGAGCATAGTGAATGGATTTCAATCTTTATGAGCTTGGAATTGATGCCCTTGTCAGTACATGATGTTTCTCTGACATGATTCTGCCTTTCATTCCAGAGTGAAAATCAGAAAAATCCATATTTCTATAGTTTGTTAGATAGCTTCAAATCCTCATTCAGACTGTCTTTGGAATCTACCATCACTCATATTATTACTGCCTTTTATAATATTGGAGTGTTTAGTCAAACTAGGTTTAATCATGTCATTTCAGTTTTCTTTTCCTTCATGACATGAGCTGCTCACAGTGACACATATTCTGGAGCCAATTAAAAGTTAGGTACAACCTATTTTTTCTTCTATTAATACAACCATATTTGAACAGTGTATGTTTCTATATAAGAAAATTTCTCAATTAAATTGAATTAAATACATTTTCAATATAATTTCAAATATCAGTCTATTTTAGTAGTAATTGTAATAGGCCTTATATGAGGTGGCAACCTGAGCTTCTCATGACACTTATGTTGAAAAACAGTAATTTAAAGAAATCTTGTCCCTGAGTTTAGTGCCCTGGCTTCTTATTCTGAATTTGCAAATGGTGTTTTGATTCTGTCTCATGTATTTCCTTGCTATTAATTGTGGCTATTTTCTTTTCTATTTAGTAGACTTATTATGCTTATTTTTTTCTCTACTTAGTAGGCCTATTATGAGGTAAATTTAAAAGACTAAAATATAGTGTTCTACCATCTCTGAATATAATTCGATAGACTTATTTTCATAATTATCACATTAATCTAATCCCAGAATAAATTCAAGATGCAGCCATTTTGAAAAAGTATTGTAAGCTTTATTTGTTTTGAAGTGCCAATATTATTGTTGCTGTTGTTCAGTTGTTAAGTCATGCCCAATTCTTTGTGGCAAGTATTATTATAAAGTTTGTATTATCATTTAAGGTGCATCTGAAAACAGTAGTTAAAATTATGATTTGCATGAATGGTAGACAGATGGAAAGTAATAAGTATTATCATGAAAAAAATTTACATCAGATAGTTATCCACTTTGACTAATTTATATAATGGTGATATTCAGGCTCCATATTAATCTCATTTGTTATCAAATGCATAAATTCATGAATGATTAACTTATTCTGTTCTCTTGTCATAGTGTTTTGTTTTCATGTAGACCTAAGGAGAAGTTCAAAATTAAAGATGAGTACAAAAAGTTATCCTCCAAAGCCCATTTAATTTATATGAAATAATTGAATTGTTGACATGGTATGCTAAGGATGATTAAATACCCTTGGGGTCCAATTAGCCAGAGTTAAGAAAGTTCATAAAATTTACCTACAAATAGAACATGTGATTGTACTTTTAAGAGTCAACAGACAGACCTTACAGAAAGGTAATATTTATAAATTAATGAAGACACTTACAGACAGTTTTAATCATATAACTTCTTTGTTTATGAACTAACAGCTGCCTTGGGCTCTGGCCATGGACGTGTATATTAGACAAGTTCATAGGTAAGATTTTTATTTTCAGGAAAACATAAAATCATAAACTCAGGTTTAAATGGGTTTTATAAATCATAGAATCATGCCTTATCCACACTTATCTGAAATTTGGCACCCTTCTTTAGCATGCAAAATATCAAGAAAGGTAGACTCAACTACAATACTACCGATATAGAAATGAAGATATTTTCCTTTTTTCCTATTAATGCATATTTAAATTAGGATTAAAAATAATTAGTGTTAAGAATAACATCAAAATGTTTCCCAGTTAGCAATACAACATAAGAATTTCCTTTAAGAACCTGACCAATTTTGTAAAGTTTAAAAATAAAATAAAATTAAAAAAAATAAAACATTTATATTAAAAATTACACTGAAATAAAAAAGATGCACTATCTATTACTTATCCATTTCTCTGATGTTAAGTGATCATTGTAGTTTTTGAATTTTCCACAATTTTCCAAAATATGTTTAACATATTTGTAAATCATGATCTTTATCCATTAAAATTATTTTTCATCTGATTTCCTCCCAGAAAAAGGTATTATGGAGAGAAAAAAAATAAAAACCTATTTCTTCATAGTTACATCTAAAATACTTGTATTTATAATATGTCTAATTCTTGCTTTATGCATACTAGTCTCTTTCTATGTAAGGGTGTATGCAGGGGGGTGCCATCTCAGAATAAGGATATACAGTGGAGCTGTATTTGCTCCACTGTATTTTCACTTTGTTTCCATAAGTATAGAATTTTCATTTTGGATAATTTAAAAAGTATCCATGTATCATTGAAAGGAAAAGACATATTTTTTGCAGAATGGATGCTGTGGGAAGATGGGAGAAGGGGCCATGAGAACACATGTAGCAGAAACAGGAAGGGGTGGGAAGGTCCTTCCTGTCATGGATGAACTGCTACTGTTTGGTAAGAGCATTTCAGGCATTTAAGGGCATTTACTAGGGATACTTCAGCATACTTAGTGGGCATCAAAGAAATATTTGTTGAATGAGTGAACATGCAGTATACACATATACATATACATATAATATAGTAATATACTTCATATGTGTTTCTATTAGTTGGTCTTAATATGTTTGTATGTATAGTGTATTACCTATCTCTATAACTTATCTATTAATGTTATTTCTCTCTGTTCTCGATATTTTTTTCTTTTAGAATGTTGAAAATAGGGATTTCCTTTTCTTAACAAATTCTCTTCCACTGAATACCTATGCAAGTTCTTTTTTTTTAATCCAAGTCTACTGAAACTATCAATTTTTTGAAGGTGACTATGTTAAATTATATGTGGAATATAATTTCGAGGGAGAAAAAAATCACTTAAAATAATATAATTATCTTGATATACTAACATGCTCTTTCCAAGAGGCAATAATTATTTTTATACCTACCACATAATGTGTGCCAGAAATTATAAACCTAGACTGCAACTACCTTTCAATAATTAATTTATGTTTCTCATAAAGAATAATAATAAACATAGCTAGAGGACAACAGCACTTGAATCCATGTAGTTTTCTGGTCTGTGTGGTGGTGGTTTAGTCACTAAGTTGTATCCAACTCTTGTGATCCCATGGACTCTAGCCTGCCAGGCTCCTCTGTTCATGGGATTTCCCAGGCAAGAATACAGGAGTGGGTAGCCATTTCCTTCTCCAGGGGATCTTCCCGACCCAGAGATCAAACCCCCATCTCTTGCATTGCAGATGGATTCTTTACTGACTGAGCCAGCAGGAAAGCCCATAATCTGGAAAAGCAGAGTTATTCTTATCCATGGAGAATGACTATTTACCAAGCATGTCTTATCACTTAATAGGTTTCAGGCACTGCAGACATCATGCCAGACACTATAGTTCCCAGAAAGAAAAAACACACCTGAATAGCTTACGTATTCTGATAGGTACCAGGGTGGATGTGTCACCAAGGACTTATATACATTTCCATAAATTACTTGCTTATGATAGATAGAGGCTTTCCTGGTAGCTCAGCTGGTAAAGAATCTGCTTGTAGTGCACGAGACCTGGCTTCAATCCCTGGGTTGGAAAGATAACCTGGAGAAGGGAAGGGCTATCCACTCCAGTATTCTGGCCTAGAGAATTTCATGGACTGTATAGTCCATGGAGTCACAAAGAGTTGGACACGACTGAGCGACTCACACTTCACTGTGATAGAAAATTGTTGACCATGTATTTGTTTTCACAGTTAAAACTGAGTGTTCAAATATAAATTATTATGGAGGAAAGAATTATATTTGCACAGGACCTCTGAGCCTACAAGATACATCTGAGAATTATAACTTATAACCTCATAGACACAGAGGAGGGCTTGAAAGTTTGAGATACTGAGATGATGCAGCAAAGTCCAATGGAGAAGGAATCAAAGTGAAAACCCAGATCTCACATACATCAGTTCAGTTCAGTTCAGTAGCTCAGTCATCTCCGACTCTTTGCCATCCCATGAATCACAGCACGCCAGGCCTCGCTGTCCATCACCAACTCCCGGAGTTCACCCAAACTCATGTCCATCGAGTTGGTAATACTATCCAGCCATCTCATTCTCTGTCATCACCTTCTCCTCCTGCCCCCAACCCCTCCCAGCATCAGAGACATTTCCAATGAGTCAATTCTTTGCATGAGGTGGCCAAAGTATTGGAGTTTTAGCTTTATCATCAGTCCTTCCAAATAACACCCAGGACTGATCTCCTTTAGAATGGACTGGTTGAATCTCCTTGCAGTCCAAGGGACTCTCAAGAGTCTTCTCCAACACCACAGTTCAAAAGCATCAATTCTTCAGCACTCAGCTTTCTTCACAGTCCAAGTCTCACATCCATACATGACCACAGGAAAAACCATAGCCTTGACTAGATGGACCTTTGTTGGAAAATTAATATCTCTGCTTTTTAATATGCTATCAAGATTGGTCATAACTTTCCTTCCAAGGAGTAAGTATCTTTTAATTTCATGGCTGCAATCACCATCTGCAGTGATTTTGGAGCCCCCAAAAAACAAAGTCTGATACTGTTTCCACTGTTTCCCCATCTATTTCCCATGAAGTGATGGGACCAGATGCCATGATCTTTGTTTTCTGAATGTTGAGCTTTAAGCCAACTTTTTCACTCTCCTCTTTTACTTTCATCAAGAGGCTTTTTAGTTCCTCTTCACTTTCTGCCATAAGGGTGCTGTCATCTGTATATCTGAGGTCACTGATGTTTATCCCGGCAATCTTGATTCCAGCTTGCCTCACATACATAGTGCAGTGCTTTTCAGTAAATCATGTATCAAATGTCCTTAGCAATATTTTACAGGTGATAGATACTAGGAGTCTGAAGAGATAAAAACCATCATTGAAGAAGTAAGAAAGTCTTGAAGGAAATACTGAGCAAGAATGCCAAAGACATGCTCCATGTTTACAATGACTGCACTGTTTTTGTTCTCAGAAATTCAGAACAGAAGCCTTTTAATATTACCAAGTACTGTTTTTTATTACTTTTTAGGTAATTCAGGCCCTAAGAAGTTGTTACATGCTGAATGGATCTTCTTATGCTTCAAAACAATGTGACTGAATTTGTTCTCTTGGGACTCACACAAAATCCACATTTGCAGAAAGTACTATTTATTGTCTTTCTGCTTATTTTCCTGTTTACCATGGTGGCCAATCTGCTCATTGCCATCACCATCTCCCTCAGCCCCACACTTTCTGCTCCAATGTACTTTTTTCTCACTTATTTGGCCTTCATAGATGCCTTTTACACATCTACCACAACCCCCAAAATGGCCATTGACCTGCTGTACCAGAGGAGAACCATCTCTTGGCATGGATGCCTGGCTCAACTCTTTTTGGTACACTTCCTGGGAGGATCAGAGATTATAGTTCTCATCGTCATGGCCTATGACCGCTATGTGGCCATCTGCAAGCCTCTGCACTACACAGCCATCATGCAACAGGGGCTCTGCCAGCTCCTGGTTGTGGTGGCCTTGATTGGGGGGATCCTGCATGCTACTGTACAGATTCTTTTTACAGTAGACTTGACCTTCTGTGGTCACAACGTCATGGACCACTTCATGTGTGATTTCTTCTCACTCTTGGAAATTGCCTGCAGTCACACACACACACTTGGAATGGTGGTGGCAGCCAACAGTGGGGCCATGTGCTTGCTCATTTTTTTCATGCTACTCATCTCCTACATAGTCATTCTGAGCTCCCTGAAATCCCATGGTTCTGAAGGACGGCGCAGAGCCCTCTCCACATGTGGCTCCCACTTTACAGTAGTGGTGCTGTATTTTGTCCCTTGTATATTTAGTTACATGCGTCCTGTGGCCACTTACCCTGGGGACAAGTTGGTGAGTGTGTTCTTTATAATAATCACTCCCATGTTAAATCCTATCATTTACACAGTGAGAAACACAGAGGTGAAAAATGCCACGTGGAGTTTGTTGAAGAGGAGAGTAGCTTAGGCTGTCCTTGAGGCTGAGAAAGTAATTAATTATATACATAGGGAAGATTTTACCTATTGTAAATTGTGAAAGTAATTTAGGAAAATTTTTAGATCATTTCCATTAAAAATATTTTCCAAGCTGATTTCTCCCCAGAAAAAGGTATTTCATCCACTGAAAAAATGACTAGAAGCTAACATTTGTTGGGTATTTGATAATGGCTAGTTATTTTTTAGTCTTTTTGATAACTCTTAATGCACTTTACCAAGGCTTGTATGTTGACATTTATAGATTCTAAATAAGCAAGGGAAAGAACTCTAATCCCCTAGTGGATCATGGTTGCATAATTTTTCTCCAGAGTCTTACCGCTCCTTTACTAAATTCTTCATATGTATTTCTTGGATGAAAGTTGCTTTCTATAGGATCTGATTTCATAACTTCTTTAATTTATGCTTAGCCTGTGAGAAAGTAGTCTGGTATAGAAATTTTCAGATAGATATATGGATAAGAGACATATGGGAAGTGCAAGAATCACTACAGATTTTCTTTTTCTGAAATAAGAATTTACTAAAAACAAATAGAAAAGTGCCCCACAAAAGGAGAATGAATAACTCACAATCTACTTCATTTTTTTTCCCACATAATTTAGGCCAGAAATTTTGAAATTACTCTTAATTTGCTTTTTCTTTTTTGTTTAAATATCCTTATAGCTCATTTTTCCTTGAATATGAAGGAAATGTTTTCCTCCATAAGAAGACTGAGGAAATATTTGAAATAAGAATGGCAAGCATTTTTTTTTAAATCAAGTTTCAACAGAAAGTCATTTAATTAGATTCAAAGCTATGAAGGGAACTATATGTAGCTATGTGTGGGTCTAATACATATATTTACATTAAATGACCCCCCTATTATCTATAAGGGATATTTGCTTCAGTTGATTTGTCCATGTAAACTGGGGGTTCCATTATCATTATCCCCATTTTACAAAGAAACAAATTGAAACCATGAATATTTATTAATTTACTGAAATCAAATCACACATTTTTATCCCACAGTGTGTGTCAGGAAAGCTAGAATACAGCTTCCTTTCAAAACTTTCAGCTATGAACTTCTGACCAGAACTTTAAAACTTAGTTTTGCTTTCATTCAAATGAAACTTAGTAGTCCATACTATGTTTAGGTATATAGATAAGAAACTTACCTGTAGTTTCTTATCTATATAATTCAAAATTATCCACTTTGTCCTTCAAGAAAATCATATTGGTATTGCTGCAGCCTCATAGCAAAGGTCTCAGAGATACAGCACCACAAGTTGATAGTATTGCAAAGTATGTCTCTTTTATAAAACTAAAAATTTCTTTCAGATTTTCCCATTAATAAACATTCAATAATATATCATATTAATATTATTAGTAATTTATAATATCAGCAATGATGTGATATATATTAATATAAATTTTCCCATTTATAAAACTAAAAATTCATTTCAGACTTTCCCAGTATTAAAATTGTCCATCATAAAAATAAAATAGCTAAGATGAACTATAGCAAGTCTGCAATGCTCCTCTATGCATCTGAAGGAAAAAAAGTCATCCTACATTATATAACTCATAAATTTAAGTTCTCTGACTACAGCACTTGTAGCAAATGTTACTTCTGTTACTTCTCAGAAATATCACTTTCTCAAATCCAATGATCAACTGAAACCATTTTTTCCCCATAATTTACACATACTGTAATACCAGAGCATCATACTGGTGTGACTACGTTTACTAAGTTGTGCTGTCTCCAGTACAATTCAGTTCAGTTGCTCAGTCGTGTCCGACTCTTTGCGACCCCATGAATCGCAGCACACCAGGCCTTCCTGTCCATCACCAACTCCCGGAGTTCACACAGACTCACGTTCACCGAGTCAGTGATGCCATCCAACAATCTCATCCTCTGTCGTCCCCTTCTCCTCCTGCCCCCAATCCCTGCCAGCATCAGAGTCTTTTCCAATGAGTCAACTCTTCGCATGAGGTGGCCAAAGTACTGGAATTTCAGCTTTAGCATCATTCCTTCCAAAGAAATCCCAGGGCTGATCTCCTTCAGAATGAACTGGTTGGAACTTCGTGCAGTCCAAGGGACTCTCAAGAGTCTTCTCCAACACCACAGTTCAAAAGCATCAATTCTTTGGTGCTCAGCTTTCTTCACAGTCCAACTCTAACATCCATACATGACCACTGGGAAAACCATAGCCTTGACTAGATGGATCTTTGTTGGCAAAGTAATGTCTCTGCTTTTCAATATGCTACTTTAGAGGATTCTTTAAATGATTCTTACACATATTGTTTTTAGTGATTGTCCTCAACAAAATTAAAATTGCATAGCTCAATGTCAACATAGTATTGTATCATTCTTTCCCAAGTATCTCTCTCTATTATTAATTTTCCTCTGGGTTCACCTCAGCCACAGTGCTTTCACACTGAACTTTTCTCATTGCCACAAGTAGTACATTGCAAATTGCTGAATGAGTCTGTTTATACAACATTGCTACATTTTGTAAACATCTACTTAGAGTTCCTAGAAACCCTGGAAAAATGGAAAAGGGCATAAAAATATGAAAATTCTATATACTAGTAGTATACTGTTTCATTAAAAACATAACTTCATTTGAGGAAAATATCATGAAATTAATGAATTTCTTTGAACAGAGAACTTTTTAAATTTTACTTACACAGAGAAATAATTGTAAGTGTATGATGGTCAGCCATCAAAGTTTTATGTAGAGGGAAAGCAACTGCTGTCCAGGAGGATTATACTCCACCACTTGTATCCTGACCTAGGTTAGATGCCTAGCCCTTTATTAATTTCTTTCCTTTTTGTTTATCAGTCTTCTTGAGGTTGTAAGACCCAACATTATCTCCTTGACTAAGGTCATACTCCAACTTCAATTTGGGTACATAAACTGAGATACTGGCATACGTATGCATATTACTGGCATTTTGACCCTGGAAAAGTTCCTTAGAGTTGACTTTGTAGTTCAGTCTCATAACAACCCCACCTTATTGCAAGGCCTAAATTCAACAACATACAATTTCATTTATTCTCATGACTATTTTGGAGAGCTTCCCAGGTGGCACTAGTGGTAAAGAACATCCCTGCCAATGCAGGAGGTGTAAGAGACACAGGTTCAATCCCTGGGTTGGGAAGATCCT
>NW_011494849.1:1287196-1291111 GCF_000754665.1 Bison bison bison
GTGATGCTTTCTAAGGCCCACTTGACTTCACATTCCAGGATGTCTGGCTCTAGGTCAGTGATCACACCACCGTGATTTTCTGGGTCGTGAAGATCTTTTTTGTACAGTTCTTCTGTGCATTCTTGCCACCTTTTCTTAATATCTTCTGCTTCTGTTAGGTCTATACCATTTGTGTCCTTTATCGAGCCCATCTTTGCATGAAATGTTCCCCTGGTATCTCTAATTTTTTTGAAGAGATCTCTAGTCTTTCCCATTCTGTTGTTTTCCTCTATTTCTTTGCATTGAATGTTGAGGAATGCTTTCTTATCTCTTCTTGCTATTCTTTGGAACTCTGCAATCAGATGCTTATATCTTTCCTTTTCTCCTTTGCTTTTTGCTTCTCCTTTATCACAGCTATTTGTAAGGCCTCCCCAGAGAGCAATTTTGCTTTTTTTGCATTTCTTTTCCATGGGGATGGTCTTGATCCCTGTCTCCTGTACAATGTCACAAACTTCATTCCATAGTTCATCAGGCACTCTATCTATCAGATCTAGGCCCTTAAATCTATTTCTCACTTCCACTGTATAATCATAAGGGATTTGATTTAGGTCATACCTGAATGGTCTAGTGGTTTCCCCTACTTTCTTCAATTTCAGTCTGAATTTGGTAATAAGGAGTTCATGATCTAAGCCACAGTCAGCTCCTAGTCTTGTTTTTGTTGACTGTATAGAGCTTCTCCATCTTTAACTGCAAAGAATATAATCAATCTGATTTCCATGTTGAGCATCTGATGATGTCCATTTGTAGAGTTTTCTCTTGTGTTGTTAGAAGAGGATGTTTGATATGACCAGTGCATTTTCTTGGCAAAACTCTATTAGTCTTTGCCCTGCTTCATTCCGTATTCCAAGGCCAAATTTGCCTGTTACTCCAGGTGTTTCTTGACTTCCTACTTTTGCATTCCAGTCCCCTGTAATGAAAAGGACATCTTTTTTTTGAGTGTTAGTTCTAAAAGGTCTTGTAGGTCTTCATAGAACCGTTCAACTTCAGCTTCTTCAGTGTTACTGGTTGGGGCATAGACTTGGATTACTGTGATATTGAATGGTTTGCCTTGGAAATGAACAGAGGTCATTCTATCATTTTTGAGATTGCACCCAAGTACTGCATTTTGAACTCTTTTGTTGACCATGATGGTTACTCCATTTCTTCTGAGAGATTCCTGCTCACAGTAGTAGATGTAATGGTAATCTGAGTTAAATTCACCCATTCCAGTCCATTTTAATTTGCTGATTCCTAGAATGTCAATGTTCACTCTTGCCATCTCCAGTTTGACCACTTCCAATTTGCCTTGGTTCATGGACCTTACATTCAAGGTTCCTATGCAATATTGCTCTTTACAGCATCGGACCTTGCTTCTGTCACCAGTCACATCCACAACTGGGTATTGTTTTTGCTTTGTCTCCATCCCTTCATTCTTTCTGGAGTTATTTCTCCACTGATCTCCAGTAGGATATTGGGCCCCTACTGACCTGGGGAGTTCCTCTTTCAGTATCCTATCATTTTGACTTTTCATACTGTTCATGGGGTTCTCAATGCAAGAATATTGAAGTGGTTTGTCATTCCCTTCTCCAGTGGATCACATTCTGTCAGACCTCTCCACCATGACCCGCCTGTCTTGGGTGGCCCCACGGGCATGGCTTAGTTTCATTGAGTTAGACAAGGCTGTGGTCCTAGTGTGATTAGATTGACTAGTTTTCTGTGACTATGGTTTCAGTGTGTCTGCCCTCTTATGTTCTCTTGCAACACTTACGGTCTTACTTGGGTTTCTCTTACCTTGGACATGGGGTATCTCTTCATGGCTGCTCCAGCAAATTGCAGCCATTGCTCCTTACCTTGGATGAGGGGTATCTCCTCACCACCTCCCCTTCTGACCTTGAACATGGAATAGCTAGGCCCTCCAGCACCAGCACAGCCACCGCTCCTTGGAAGTGGGGTTGCTCCTCCCGGCCGCAGCTCCTGGCCTTGGGTACAGGGTAGGTCCTCCTGGTCACCACTACTGGCCTCGGACATGGGGTAGCTCCTCTAGGCTGTTTCTGCGCTGTCACAGCCTGCTCGGCCTCTGCTCCTGATCTCGGACATGGGGTAATTCCTCTTGGTTGCCTCCTCTCAGGCATGGGGTCCTCCCGCTTCTGCCCCTGACCTCTGATGTGGGGTGGCTCCTCTCGCCTGCACTAAAGATGCAGGTCGCAGCCGCCCGTGCTAAATGGGCTGGTCACAGCCACCCGCACTAAATGTCTCCAGTTCATAAGAAACCAAACATTTTCCAACAAAGTCTAGGTCTAAAACATATCATCAGTATTTAATCTAAAAACCAATACAATATTGTAAAGTAATAAATCTTCAATTAAAATAAAAAAAATTATATTAAAAAAAATACGGAGAAGGCAATGGCACCCCACTCGAGTACTCTTGGCCTGGAAAATCCCATGGACAGAGGGGCCTGGTGGGCTGCAGTCCATGCGGTCGCTAGGAGTTGAACACGACTGAGCGACTTCACTTTCACCTTTCACTTTCATGCACTGGAGAAGGAAATGGCAACCCACTCCAGTGTTCTTGCCTGGAGAATCCCAGGGACGGGGGAGCCTGGTGGGCTGCCATCTATGGGGTCGCACAGAGTCAGACATGCCTGAAGCGACTTAGCAGCAGCATATTAAAAATAAAATAAAATTATCCAATTTGTAATTCTGATGAGAATTAAACATTTCAACAGAATCTCGACTAAATGCTATGTGGTTCATTTTGTCTAATGATTTTTACAGAAGAGAGGATAGTGTTCTGGGGGTAAGGATGGGAATAGCACTAAATAAGTGTGGTTTCTATGCTAAGATCAAACAGAGGATTTGGAGAGGGAAACTCAGGCCAATGATTATGTCTTAGAGGCTATACCTGGGACTCAATGGAAGGGCGAGGAGGTTAATGATGTATAAATTATTATTTGCAAACAGCAATCTATCAAAGTATAAGAACTGAAGAGGAAATGCAAAGCATTCTGGCATTGTCAGTGGATAGTCTTGATGGTTTGTAAGTTTAATGCTTGTTTAGATGATCCGTTGCTCCATCACCACGAATCTCCCCTAAGAACCAACTGTCGTCTGCTTATTTCTGATACTTAAAAAAAAAAAAAAGTAGTAAATATGTTTTTCACTAAAAATAATGGCATAAGCAATGTTTGGATCTGTTATGTAAGGATATTTTGGTTTAATCTGAACTTTTAATTCCATAAAAATATTAGGCATTAAGTGAGTGGAATGAGTGTACAACTGTTGGAGGCGTGTATGATGCATACACTTTGATAGGTTCTTTACATCATGTAGCAGCAAGTATTATTAGAGAGGTCTTCACTCCATTTTATACAGGAGGAAAATGTGATTCAGTGAAGTTAGACAACATTATCAGGTCTTTTAGTCTTTACTTCCTCTACTCTTCTCACTTATCAATTCTCCTTGATATCATGAAGTGAAAAATAGCTAAGCACTTATCTGATCATTGGCCACATTGTGAAGAGTGTCATTGAGACATTATTCTCAGTGGGAGGTATTTTTTTTCCTTCATCTCCCTGCTTACCTTCATTTCCTAGATTATTTATACTCTGTAGACTCTTCTGGTGTTAATGAAAATCCACCTGATGAATTTTTCTGCAGATATATTCCCTTCCTGTGCATCATGATAAATGGGATGAAATAGGCTCAGGAAATGAAATTCAAGTGTTTGAGTTTCAAAGGAAGTGACACTTGGGTGAAAGATGTATTTAAGGAAAAATAAGCAGCTCAATCAGCAAGGAAATTGATATTCTGTTTGAGTAGAAGGTAGCACCTTGAAGAACTAAATAGGTGCATCTCCATAGAGCTCTCCCATTGCTATTCTGTAGTGTACACAATT
>NW_011494849.1:1291549-1307166 GCF_000754665.1 Bison bison bison
TATGGTTTGGTGCCTACAATGGGCCAGAGACTTATGGGAGCTGGTATACAACATTAAATACACACACAAAAAAGTTCTTTTGTATGGAACTAAAGTTCCAGTGTGGATTAGATAGGTAAAAAGCAAGTAAACACCTAAACTAAAAGTTTAAGTTTGTTAGTAATGGGTAAGATTTAAAATATATATATTTATAAGAGGGTGATGCCAGAGACAAGAATTAAATATATATTTGTGTAGTTATTTGAAGTAAAGACAGATTTTCAGATTGATTCAAGTTTAAATAACTGCATTATACATCTTCCTTTTGAAAAAGAAGTAGGTTATTTAAAAACATGCATTTGAAATAGAGGAAATATCTCTCCCAACAAAGCAAAACTTATTCCTTGGGAGTTGAATATTTCTTAGTATTTTTTGGCTATAATGCACAGATATACACAAATCAACTTAATAGCTGGTATATTTGTGGTATTACTCTTTTCAAGGCAGAGAAAATTAAGGAGCAAAATATCTAAGAAAGCACATCTGGGATTAATAGTGAAAGAAAAAAAAATCACTAAGTTGTCTCTAAGCCATTAGGTAAGATCATGGAGTAACTTTAGAAATATAGTAAAGATCATCCAAACATGGAACATGACCCATCACCTTCAAGAATCATACTCAGTAAAATTCAGATGCTCCTCCTTCTCGGGAGACTTCATTAAGTGGCTAACTACATTAAGGGACAAGTTGTAATCTGTTGTGAAATGTGTTGTAAATTGATATTTACTACAAATGATGTTAGAAAAATAATGAAGGCTATAACCCTAAATATTTCTAAATTGAAAGTATGTCACATGCTAATACTAATCATTGTGCACTGATAAGAGTTTACCCGGTGGCACTAGTGGTAAATAACACGCCTGCAAATGAAAGAGACATAGGCGACGTGGATTTGATCCGTGGGTCAGGAAGATCCCTTAGAGGAGGGCATGGAGACCCACACCAGTATTCTTGCCTGGAGAATCCCATGGACAAATGAGCTGGGCTGCTGCAGTCCCCGTGGCCTTGAAAAATTGGTTAGGACTGAAATGACTTAGCATCATGCATGCATTGAGAAATAATTTGGTTATTATTTTTCAAACCTGAGGTACATTTTTAAATCCTTTATAAAGGAAACTGTCCTTTAGTTAGATGTGATGCAGCATTAATAATAATATTGAAAGAATAGAAAGCACCAGACTACATGATATAAAAATTCAGTCCTGGTACCAATTAGGTGGCCAAGAACAAGTTTTATTAACTTTTATTCATCTATAATATCAGGCAAATGAATCATTGTGTGGACTTTCTTATATTCAAGAAGAGAGTTTACCTGTTGAATAAATGAATGGTTACTATTATAATATGATCTAACTTTGTACATATAGAGTATCAGCTTGGCCTAGGTCCAGGGAAGCTCTGCCTCTGGAAAAAGGGGGTCATTGCAGGGGTGGATGGGAACTCACTGGTATGGTGATTAGTACCTCAGTCAGTAGAAACAACCTCAAAGGGATGCAGTTGAAATGATGAAAGTCTACACATTTTGAAATTCTGTGTCATTTGAAAATAGCACTTTGATCTCTTTTAGCCCAGTTCTATTACCCAAAGGAGAACATCTCAATGATGATATATCTTCTAAGATGTGAACTGGAAAGTGTTTACAAATTAAACTCAAATATACCTAAGTGACAGGCTTATTTCCATGATTTTGTAAACAGCTTAGCTGGATGTCTTTTTCGCAACCTTTCCTATTTAGATGAAATTTGAATTCCTCTACCATCCACAAGTGGAGAAGGCAATGGCACCCCACTCCAGTACTCTTGCCTGGAAAATCCCATGGACAGAGGAGCCTGGTAGGCTGCAGCCCATGGGGTCCCACAGAGTCGGACATGACTGAGTGACTTCACTTTCACTTTTCACTTTCACGCATTGGAGAAGGAAATGGCAACCCACTCCAGTGTTCTTGCCTGGAGAATCCCAGGGATGGCGGAGCCTGGTGGGCTGCCATCTATGGGGTCGCACAGAGTAGGACGTGACTGAAGTGACTTAGCAGAATGCCTGAATTTGCTGTGATGAAACTAACGTGTTATGATTCCTAGAGAAAAGTTTGCTTTAGCAGCATCCTAGACGGGGACAATGGTTTTGGCTGTCCTGACATGATCCCAGAATGTCTACTTGTACAGTCTGTGCATTCTACTTCCTGGGACCACAGGTGATTGTCTTTTGGAGGTCACTAACATGAGGTAACATGAGATTAAGTTTTTGAGGAGGCAGTTTTAACAACTTATTTAAGTATTAAAGGTGCTTTTATTAACTGGAACTACAAATTTGAAATCATTGAAATAATCGAATCACTTATATAAGGTGACAAGTATATTTAAAAAGTGTCAGTAGTTCACCTGTTTTTTCTGTATAAACACATTAAAGCCTCAGGAGGAAGAGTCTTAAGTAATCAACAATTTTTATCTTGACTTAAAATCCAGATCATGAGATGAGTGAATGAAAGAGTGCATTTCAGAAACATTTCTTAGAAAAAGGAGGAACAGGAGCATCTAGTATGTAGAGGAGAGTTTTAGACAAATTTTATGTTTTCCTTTGTCCATAAAGTTTTCTATGTGTGTGCCTTTATGTGTATTATGTGTATTTCTACTTTCCACTTATAATAATTTTCTTTAACTTTATTTTTCTGCTACTTACTTTTGAGAAAGACTTTTAATAGTGTTTTTTTCTTTCTGTTTTGGTGAGTTAATAATTCTAATTGTTTAATGAAATCAATAATTTGGATCACACATACAAATAAAAATACAACATATATACATGTATTAGTGAATAGCTCTGTCCACAGGGATGGTGTTTGTGTTGGTGCTGAGGGTGATGCTGATGATTTGCTCAGGGAGGGGGTGGTGAAACCAAGAAAGGTTGTTTAGGAATCAAGGCAACTCCCTCTGGAAGCATTCCAAAAGCAATTTATATATCTACAAAGTCATAGTAACTTTCACCCAGAGAAAGTGTTACTGTAGGTAATTGGGTCTCCACTCATCTTTAAAGCAAAACAAGTAGCTTGGGAAGACTTACCATCAGAAATAACCCTTTTAAAGTCCTTCATTAGAGACACAGTCTGTTGATGATGCCTGTGTTCCAGGCAGAGGACTTCTGAGGAACACAGGGAATTAATGTTTCTTAAAAATGATGACTCAGAGGCTCATCCTAAATACATTTCTACCACCTTGCTGTTATCCAGGATTTTACTGAATAAATCACTTAGCTCCATGAGAAATTCAGACATAAGAAAAATCTATCAGCTGTAAAACTTCTTGGATCAAATCTAGGCTTTATCATTTATAGTATTAAGCAAATTAATAATTTTGCTTTACTATATCAGCCATAAAATTATCTTATTATAGCTAATTGTGAGGATTAAATTCTCATTTAATTTAAAATGATATATAGTATTAGCAAAATTTCTGATACATCAGTTCACTTCAGTTCAGTCGCTCAGTCGTGTCTGACTCTTTGTGACCCCATGAATCGCAGCATGCCAGGCCTCCCAGTCCATCACCAACTCCCGGAGTTCACTCAGACTCACGTCCACCAAGTCAGTGATGCCATCCAGCCATCTCATCCTCTGTCGTCCCTTTCTCCTCCTGCCCCCAATCCCTCCCAGCATCAGAGTCTTTTCCAATGAGTCAACTCTTAGTATCAGGTGGCCAAAGTACTGGACTTTCAGCTTTAGCATCATTCCTTCTAAAGAAATCCCAGGGCTGATCTCCTTCAGAATGGACTGGTTGGATCTCCTTGCAGTTCAAGGGACTCTCAAGAGTCTTCTCCAACATCACAGTTCAAAAGCATCAATTCTTCGGCACTCAGCCTTCTTCACAATCCAACTCTCACATCCATAAATGACCACAGGAAAATTGAGTGAAAAAAAAAAAAAAAAAGAATTATAAACTTACTAGGGCAAGTTTATCAATTTATCAAGAAAGGTTTGCTAAATTAATCTTCCTTGAAACAGAATGATTGGGTTGATATTTTGTATAAAATAGTCTAAAAGTGGGCACAAAACTGTTTTTTCCCTCCCTGTGACATTTTTTGACCCTAATTCTGTGATACGGTTTAGTGGTATCCTTACATACACGTGTACTCTTAAAATGTAGTGGAAAATCCCAGTGAATTTAATTAAGCAAGAATCAGTCTGGGACCCATTTCAATTCTAAGTCAATGATAAATGAGGTTAAAGGAGATAAAGCATCCAGTGATTTTCGACCCTATTAGGAAAAGTGATATGTTTTTAAGAGTTGATATAAAATTTTCAGGAGATTCTTTGTTAGTCTTACTTAACACAATTCATTAAACAAAAGAAAGGAAGGAGGAAAAACAGAACAAGAATGTGGAATCTCAAAAGCTCGATTCAACTTTCAGCTACTCTGACCACACCAACATAACAGTATGAGAAGGACTAAACAATTGATTTTTTTATATATATATTGGAATATGTAGGAAAATAACTTACTTGAGATCAATTTCCCTGGGAAATGACTCACTGCTATCTTCCTATGGAAACATGGGTTTTTCAGACCTTTTTATATTATCCTAACATAGTAAGTTTTTCTTATGTGTGTGAGTGTTTGAGCTCTGTGAAATTACTTTAAATAGTCTACAGGGCAAATAATTAGTTGAGTCCATGGAGGAGACGAACAGAGAGCTGAATTAAAGAAAATATATCCTTAAGCAGTCTTTCACCTCTTGTCAAACTGGATGAAAAGAATTCCAGGTTATCATGAGGGAGTTAAAAAGTTATTCCCTCAGATTTTGAACATGCCTGTACAAGGTGAGACTAAATAGTTATATTCAGTCCTCACAGTTGTGTGACACATTGTGTAAGAACTTAGATCATTTTTAAATAAATCAAACTTAAATTCCAATGCTAGGTTTGTTTGTTGGTTTGTTTTTCATTTAGAAAATGTGTGACCTTGGGGAGATTAATCAAGATTCCCCTAGCCTCAGTTATTTCAAATAAAAAGTGAGAATTACTGTTATTGCTACTGTAATATTAAATGTGATATATTAAATTGTGAGTGCATGATTGGAAACCTGGGAAGTTTTCAGCAGTTGGGTGATATGATCAGGGCACAAGTTAAAAGAGAATCACTTGGGCTTCCTTCAGAGAACAAATTGTTGGGAGTCAGAGTAAAAGAGGACATAGTTGCCAGAAGCTATTGGAAGGAGTCAGGAAGGAAATTGGGTTAGTGAATGATCAATTTGTGATACATTTTGAAACTAGAGATAACAGGGTTTGTTAAAGGTATGAATATGTGATATGAGATCAATAAAGGAGGGAAAAAACATTTTGAGATTTTTGTTTTTCCTGAGTAATGACACTGAAGGTGGTACCATTTAATGAGCCGAGGAGCTTCTTTTTTATTGAGGAGAATTTTTAAATTTCAAATATACCGAATTGATACCCAGCTAGAGATGTCCAAATTTAGAGATGTTACATGCACAAGTTTCAAAATAAAGTTAGAATAGAGGCTGGAGATGAAAAAATTAGATTGTTTCAATTATTTACTGGTTGGGGAAAAGAGGAACATCCAACCATAAGAAAGTTGTCTCAGTGAGTTTTGAGACAATCCCAGTCATTGAACTTTTATTTAAAGTTTGATCTACTCTCAATGAAAATATAAATTAGATTAAGTGTGACTCTAGCACAGCTTTGTGACTTTACAAGTGGTGGAACTTTCCCTGGAATATACTACCCATCTTTTCTTATTGTTTTACTTTTCCTTGAAATTCAGCCATTGCATTGCTTCCTCCAGGAAGCCTTCTCTTTTCCAGATTGATTGATATAATCCTACACTATGACTCACTCTATTGTATAAATATTCTTTCAATGGCCCTTAATCCATTGTGTGATCCCTTGTTATGTGCCATACCACTAAGGATAAGGGTGTGTTAGTTGCACAGTCATGTGAAACTCTACAATCCCATGGACTGCATCCTGCCAAGATACTCTGTCCATGGGAATTCTCCAGGGAAGAATACTGGAGTGGGTTGCCATGCCCTTCTCCAGAGAATCTTCCCAACACAGGGATAGAAACTGGGTCTCCAGCATTGCAGGAAGATTCTTTAGTGTCCAAACTAAAGGGAAGCCTATGACACATTGGACATAGATACTCCATACGCCTTGTTTTAATTGAATGAATGAATAAAAAGATTCATTTATAATGCACTTAAAAGATTTCCTCCTTGCTTTTCAGATCAACTGCTTATAATATGTAAAGTCAACTCCTGTCCAGGCTAGAGGGAGCCAAGGAACAGCATAACTTATTTCATCCTCTTCAGCCTCACACATATTCCAAAAGAGCAGAAAGTTCTTTCTGTTATGTTCTTACTCTTCTACATCTTGGTGTAGAATGTGTACATGGTAGAGGGCAACTCGCTTATTATCATGACTATAATTGTCAATGAGACCCTGAAATTGCCAATGCACTTTCTTTCTTGCTTGCTTATCAAGTATGGATGTTTCTTATTCATCTTCTATAACCCCCAGATTGATTTCAGCTTTATTCTTTGGGGAAAATACCATCTTTTGAAGATTGCATGAGAAAACTGCTTATAGAACATATCATTCTTGGTGGAATAGGTTTCTTCCTTCTGGTGTGATGGCCTGTGACCACTATGTGGCCATCTATAAGCCCTTGCATTGTTTGGTTATCATGAGGCAGAGAGTGTGTGTTATTCTGCTGTTGGTGTTCTGTGTTAGAAGTTCTTGCACTCAGTAATTCAGCATAGTGCTATCTGTGAGCTCCCATTCTGTGGCCCTAATGTCATTGATCACTTTATATGTGACATGTACCCCTTGTTGAAACTCGTCTGTGCTGACATCTATGTCATTGGCATCTTAGTTGTGGTCGATGGAGGACTAATCTGCATTACTGTGTTTCTGCTCTTACTCATCTCCTATGTAGTCATCTGGCACTCTCTAAGAAAACTTCGTCAAGAAGGCAAGCAGAAAGCTCTCCAGACCTTCATTTCCCACATCACTGTAGTTGTCTGCTTCTTTGCCCCCTGTATTTTCATACATGCAACACCTTCTAAGGCCTTCCCCTTTGATAAACTATTGAGTATGTTTTATACAGTCATAACTTCCATACTTAACCCATTATTCTATAGTCTACAAAATTCTGAGATGTTTAATCCTATGAAGATATTCTGGGAAAAATAAAAGGCAGATCAATTAGTAATTTAGTACATTTATTGTCATGAGGACAGTAAATTATCACTAGGGCCAATTTCTTTGAAATATAAAAGTTGTCATAAACCTGATGTAAACTCTTCTTTGTAGGATTAATGTTAATTATAATTAAAAATAAACTATGTGTTTGTGCTTTTAATCAATTTCCTTTCTAGAATATAAACTGGATAATGTCTGGGTTGTCACTTAACTTATAAAGAAGAAATTCATTTATCATAAAGAGTCAGTAAACAATATGTACTCTTTTAGTCAATGAAACTTTTAAAGAGTTACAGAAATGTTTAGTTAATTTCTTCATTTTTTAAATTACTTTTTTCTTTCTTCATTTTTCTTTTCAATTAGGTTTGCTTCCTTTATCTTCATTCTATTTATAATACTAGTTAAAATATTTAATGTGATATGCTGTTACTGCTAAGTCACTTCAGTCGTGTCCGACTCTGTGCGACCCCATAGACGGCAGCCCACCAGGCTCCCCCGTCCCTGGGATTCTCCAGGCAAGAACACTGGAGTGGGTTGCCATTTCCTTCTCCAATGCATGAAAGTGAAAAGTGAAAGTGAAGTCGCTCTGTTGTATCTGACTCTTAGCGACCCCATGGACTGCAGCCTACCAGGCTCCTCCATCCATGGGATTTTCCAGGCAAGAGTACTGGAGTTGGGTGCCATTGCCTTATAAACTATCCTATTTATTCTGTTTCATTTGCCTTACATATGAAATTTTAGCATAATGCATATTATTGAATAAAAACAAACGTGTTGTCAAATAATATTAAAAATAGAAATTATACAAAATGGAATATTGTAAAACAAACCTTTGCATTCTAAATCAATGTCTCTCAGTCCTTCCAGATGCAGTCACTATATTCTGCTTCTGAAATTCTTTAAATAATAACCTTTGCAAGAACAAACATATTTTCATACATGTGTTTATCTTTCAATCGAATAAATTTTTGTATCTTACCACTCTGCTATTCTTAATGATATAAGACTTAAATCTTTCCATTTCTTTAAAACCCCTTACAACTTTATGAAGATACACAAAAGTTGATGCATCTGTTAATGTATTCCCCAGTCTTTGTAAACTATTCTACAATGAAATGCTTTTGACATTTTATAAGTATGAATTCCTGGAGGTGAAATTGTTGAGTTGATTTTTATATGTATTTATAATGTTGACATTCAAATTTTTTGCCAAAATGCCATCCATGAGCTTGTACCAAACTCATGACTTCCCTCTTACTGGAAAATACCTATTTGAACATGTTTCCAAACAACCAGTACTTGATAAACATTTGTGGTCTGTGACAATCTAATTAAATAAATAGTGTTTCCTTTGTATACTTTAATTATAAGAACATAAACAGAACTGAATTCTGATATCTATTCACATGTTTAAGGTGGTTTGTATTCCTTTCTCATAAATTACTTATTAATGAATTTTATGTCTTTTATTTTATTGCTGATACTTATCATACTAATTTTATGACTTAATTATATGCTAACGTAATTATCTTATTTAGCACGTATGTGGAATTATTATTTTTTCAGCTTGTGGTTTATTTTGATGTTTTTATACTTAATAGAATATCTGGGATCATTTAGAAATGTTTTTACATTTAGATAAATCTATCAATATTTCCTTTGCATTTTATATCTTGTTTCTTGTTGTTGTTGCTCAGGTGCTGAGTCATGTCCAACTCTTTAAGATTCCATGGACTGCAGTAGTGCCGGATTTCTCTGTCCTCCACTATCTCCTAGAGTTTTCTCAAATTAATGTCCATTGAGTTGTTGATGCTGTCTAACCATCTCATCCTCTGCCACTACCTTCTCCTTTTAACTTTAATCTTTTTCAGCGTTAAGGTCTTTTCCAATGAGTTCTTCTTCACATTATGTGGCCAAAGTATTGTAGCTTCACCTTCAGCATCAGTACTTCCAAGGAATATTCAGGATTGGTTTCCTTTAGAAGTGAGTAATATGATCTCCTTGGAGTCCAAGGGACCTTCAAGAGTCTTCTCGAGCACCACAATTCAAAAGCATCAATTCTTCACTGACTGCAGCCATGAAATTAAAGGAGGCTTGCTCCTTTTGCAAACCTGTTTTTCAGTCGCTCAGTCTTGTCTGACTCACTCTTTCCAACCCCATGGACTGCAGCACACCAGGCTTCCCTGTCCTTCACCATCTCCTGGAGCTTGCTCAAACTCATGCCCATTGAGTCAGTGATGCCATCCAACCATCTCATCCTCTGTCATACCCTTCTCCTTCTGCCTTCAATCTTTTCCAGCAGCAGGGTCTTTTCTAATGAGTAGGTTCTTCTCATCAAGTGGCCAAAGTATTGGAGCTTTGGGTCCAGCATCAGTCCTTTCAATGAATATTCAGGACTGATTTCCTTTAGGATGAACTGGTAGGATCTCCTTCCAGTCCAAAGGACTCTCAAGGGTCTTCTCAAACATCACAGTTCAAAAACATCAATTCTTCAGCACTCAGTCTTCTTTATGGTCCAACTCTTACATCCATACATGACTACTGGAAAAATCATAGCTTTGCAAACCCTACAGCATATTAAAAAGCAGCAATAGCACTTTGCTGACAAAGGTCCATATAGTCAAAGCTATGGATTTTACAGTAGTATGGAGGTGAAAGTTGCTCCATAGCTAACTTAGAATTTTCCTATTTCAATGTACCAAGATATTCTTCCACATTTTACAACATTTAAATTTTTTAGGTGTTTTTGTTGTTTTCATTTAAGGTTTACATTTTTGAACCATCTACACATTACTTTAATGCAAAGATTCCATTAGGGATTGCATTTTATTTTTAAAGATGGCAACATTTATAGATTTTTTTAACTCATAATTTTGATATTGCAACTATGTTTTCTAAAATATAACAGGCGTTTGATTCCACTTCAGCCCTCTACTACCTCCCTCAGATTACTGATCTCTTTATTCATATGCTATTTAACATACAATACAACTGTATTTAAATTAAAATATACTTTGATTCATGATGAGCCTAGTAACCCTTCATTATTAGAACTTTGTCTATTCTTGCATATTTATGTTTTGAAATTAAATTTCAGTAAGATAGTCTAGCAAAAACTAAACTTATTTGGTATTTTCAAAAAGTTTTTATTTAGAAAGTGCTTGTGAATTTCATCCACAAACCAAGTACATCTTTCTACTTAACAAGTCTTTATGCTCATATTATGCTTATATTGATCTAGTATATTTCTTTATTACTTAAGTCATTTTGATTTTTTTTTCTGCTATTAGTAAATAGATGCTGGGAAAGATTGAAGACAGAAGGAGAAGGGGACAACAAAGGATGAGATGGCTGGATGGCATCACAAACTCAAAGGACATGAGTTTGAGCAAGCTCCAGGAGTTGGTGATGGACAGGGAATCCTCGCATGCTGCAGTCTATGGGGTCATAAAGAGTCAAACACAACTGAGAGACTGAATTGAACTGAATTTATCCTCCTGGGGATTATACAAAACACTGAGATGCAAAGAGTTCTATCTGTCCCAGACTTTCTCAGGTGGCTCAGTGGTAAAGAATCTGCCGGCCAGTGCAGGAGACAAAAGAGATACAGGTTTCATCCCTTGGTCAGGAAGATCCCCTAGAGAAGGAAGTGGCAACCCACTCCCATATTCTTGCATGGAAAATTCCGTGGACAATGGTGCCTAGGGGAATATAGTTCCCCATGTGGCACTGAGAGTTGGGCATGACTAAGCAATTAAATGTGTGTGTGTGCGCGCACACACACACACACACAGTATCTGCTCCATTCTTGCTCATCTAAATTGTGACAACAGTGGGCAATCTGCTTATCATGGTCACCATCATAGACAGCAGGTCACTAGGTTCCCCCATGTACTTTTCTCTGGCTTCTTTATCATTTATAAAAACTTTTTGTTCTACTGACATTGTTCCCAACACAATCACCGACTTCTTTCATGAGAAAAAGACTGTTTCCTTCCAGTCTTATACGTCTCAAGTCTTTGGAGATCATTTATTTGCTGGTGTAGAAGTCACTCTTCTGCTGATAGTGGTCTATGACCGATATGTAGCTATCTGTAAACCTCTTCGTTATTTGATCATCCTGATTCTTAGGGTGTGTGTTCTCATACTTCTGGTGGCCAGGACTGTTGGTTTTCTGCACTCATTGGTTCAATTTCTCTTTATTTACCAGCTCCCTTTCTGTGGCCCCAATGTCATTGATAACTTCTTGTGTGACATGTTCCCTTTATTGAAGTTGCTTGCACTGATAGCAACCTCATTGAACTATGATAGCTAATGGTGGGGAAATTTACACTGTTGTCTTCTTCATTCTCTCAGTGTCCTATGGAGTCATATTATCTTCCTTGAAGACTCATGGTTTGGAAGGGAATGACAGTCTTCTATACTTTTACATCCCATATGATGGTGGTCATTTTATTTATTTATTTGTTCTCTGTATCTTCTGGTATGCAAGGCCTAATGTCAAATTTGCCATGGATAAATCCATAGCAATGGTTTTCACTTTCATAACTCCCATGTTGAATTCCTTAATCTACACCCTGAGAAATTCAGAAATGAGAAATGTTATGAGGAGACTTTGGGGGTAATAATATGCCCTTAGTTGGAAAGGGACTGTTTCTATCATAGAAGTCATGATATTCATTCATTCTTTCACAGAATCAAGAAATACTTAAACTATTAAGGATTACATTATTATTTTTTTTTCCCTATGGGTTACTTAGCCTATTTATTCTGGGACAGCTGTATAAACTAATCTTTATGCAAGTGGAATATTTTATAGTCCTTAATACCAAGATATGTAATAATGCTGTATTAAGGTTTTAAGAGATAACAATTTAGGGATTTAAGTTCTTGTTTGTGGAATATGGTTACTTCTTCTTGGTACAGAGAAATGTGACCTAATAGAAGATTTTTCCTTTTAGTCCCAGAGAGTGAAATCCTTCTGAAAAGATTGCTTATTTATTTCTTTGACTGCACTGAGCTTAGTTGCTACATGTGGGGTCTTTGATCCTCATTTTGGCACGCAAGACTTTCAGTTGTGCCTGAAAACTCTTGGTTGCCATGTGTGGACCAGGGATTGGAGCATAGAGTCTTAGCCAATGGACCACAAGAAAGTCCCAAAAGTAACATGAAAAAAAAAAAAAAATACTTTCTCCTCAGTTTGTTGAAATATGTGAAATGATATCAAAGAATTTCATAAGATGAATTTCATAAGCCATACAAATGTTATTTTATGAATAAATGTATTCTGGTAAATTAAAAAAAAATAAAATAAATAACACAGTGGATATTCATAGCAGAGGATAGATCTGTGAAAAATAAGCTTTGTTAACTTTCAATTCAATTCAGTTCAGTCCCTCAGTCATGTCCAACTCTTTGCAACCCCATGAATTGCAGCATGTCAGGCCTCCCTGTCCATCACCATCTCCTGGAGTTCATGCAAACTCACGTCCATCGAGTTGGTGATGCCATTCAGCCGTCTCGTTCTCTGTCATCACTTTTCCTCCTGCCCCCAATCCCTCCCAGAATCAGAGACTTTTCCAATGAGTCAACTCTTCACATGAGGTGGCCAAAGTACTGGAATTTCAGCTTTAGCATCAGTCCCTCCAAAGAACACCCAGGACTGATCTCCTTTAGAATGTACTGGTTGGATCTCCCTGCAGTCCAAGGGACTCTCAAGAGTCTTCTCCAACACCACAGTTCAAAAGCATCAATTCTTCGGTGCTCAGCTTTCTTCACAGTCCAACTCTTGCATCCATACATGACCACTGGAAAAACCATAGCCTTGATTAGACAGACCTTTGTTGGCAAAGTAATGTCTCTACTTTCCAACATGCTATCTAGGTTGGTCATAACCCTCCTTCCAAGGAGTAAGCATCTTTTAATTTCATGGCTTCATTCACCATCTGCAGTGATTTTGGAGCCCCAAAAAAAGAAAGTCTGACACTGTTTCCACTGTTTCCCCGTCTATTTCCCATGAAGTGATGGGACCAGATGCCATGATCTTTGTTTTCTGAATGTTGAGCTTTAAGCCAACTTTTTCACTCTCCTCTTTCACTTTCATCAAGAAGCTTTTTAGTTCCTCTTCACTTTCTGCCATAAGGGTGGTGTCATCTGCATATCTGAGGTTATTGATATTTTTCCTGGCAATCTTGATTCCAGTTTGTGCTTCTTCCAGCCCAGCATCTCTCATGATGTACTCTGCATATAAGTTAAATAAGCAGAGTGACAATATACAACCTTGACATACTCCTTTTCGTATTTGGAACCAGTTTGTTGTTCCATGTCCAATTGTTAACTTTACATTTTGTAAATGTTTCTTTACAATACCATTACACTACTGTAATGGTAATATGTGGTTAATTTACATATTCTGATCACATTTTTGCCTGAAAAATTAAATTTTAAACCCCTTCTGTGTATCCAGTTCATTTTGTCTTCTCCAATAGTTGAAAAGTACTGTTAGTCACTCATATCACACATAGAGGCTTCCCTGTTGGCTTAGCAGTAAGGAATTTGCCTGCAGTGAAAGAGACATGGATTCAGTCCCTGGGTCAGGAAGATCTCCTGCAGGTGAACACAGCCATCCACTTAAGTATTCTTGCCTGGAGAATCTCATGGTCAAGAGGAGCCTGGCAGGTTACAGTCTATGGGGTTGCAAAGAGTTGGACATGACTGAAGCAACTAAGCATGCATGCATGCATCACATATAGACCCAGAGTCTGCCTTCACTAGATTAAACTGCATGGATAGATACAGAACTTATTTAATGCAGTAACTGTTTAACATTTTGAATACAGATTAATTTATTTTACATTATGAATGCCTTGTTGATTCTCTGTAAGCTATATGTTCTTGACATAAGTGATAAATCAGTTTTTTCTCTGTTTACAATTACTCTATGGAAGTTTTGGGAATCAAATACTTTTTTACAAACATAATTTTTTAAGGCTCTGGCACCATATGTTTCTTGTGAGAATTCAAATTCACCACATAGAAGCTAAGGCTTAAAGTACAACATCTTCCTTGTCTCAATTTTTAATTGGATTCAGTTAGTGTACTTAGCAATAATACTACACCAATGTATCTGACACATATTGAAGTAATGCCAGTCATAAAGTTTAATTTCTTTTTCAGTGAAGGATATAAAACATACTCTAAATGTTTTAATTGGAAAGAAAAGTAATATAATGAATTATATCCTTTAAAAATTATTAGATTTTTTAAAATTTAATTTAATTTCATTTTTTAACTTTACAATATTGTATTGGTTTTGCTATATATCAAAATGAATCAGCCACAGGTATACATGTGTTCCCCATCCCAAACCCTCCTCCCTCCTCCCTCCCAATACCATCCCTCTGGGTCGTCCCAGTACCCAGCCCCAAGCATCCAGTATCGTGCATCAAACCTGGACTGGTGACTCGTTTCATATATGATATTATTCATGTTTCAATGCCATTCTCCCAAATCATCCCACCGTCTCCCTCTCACACAGAGACCAAAAGACTGTTCTATATATCAGTGTCTCTTTTGCTCTCTCGCACACAGGGTTATTGTTACCATCTTTCTAAATTTCATATATATGTGTTAGTATACTGTATTGGTGTTTTTCTTTCTGGCTTACTTTACTCTGTATAATGGACTCCAGTTTCATCCACCTCATTACAACTGACTCAAATGCATCTTTTTTAATGGCTGAGTAATACTCCACTGTGTATATGTACCACAGCTTTCTTATCCATTCATCTGCTGATGGGCATCTAGGTTGCTTCCATGTCCTGTCTGTTGTGAACAGTGCTGTGATGAACATTGGGATACAAATATCTCTTTCAATTCTGGTTTCCTCGGTGTGTATGCCCAGCAGTGGGATTGCTGGATCATAAGGCAGTTCTATTCCCAGTTTTTTAAGGAATCTCCACACTGTTCTCCATAGTGGCTGTACTAGTTTGCATTCCCACCAACAGTGTAAGAGGGTTCCCTTTTCTCCACACCCTCTCCAGCATTTATTATTTGTAGACTTTTGGATCACAACCATTCTGACTGGTGTGAAATGGTACCTCATAGTGCTTTTGATTTGCATTTCTCTGATAATGAGTGATGTTGAGCATTTTTTCATGTGTTTGTTAGCCATCTGTATGTCTTATTTGGAGAAATGTCTATTTAGTTATTTGGCCCATTTTTTGATTGGGTCATTTATTTTTCTGGAGTTGAGCTGCAGGAGTTGCTTGTATATTTTTGAGATTAGTTGTTTGTCAATTGCTTCATTTGCTATTATTTTCTCCCATTCTGAAAGCTGTCTTTTCACCTTGCTTATAGTCACTTTCTT
>NW_011494849.1:1307283-1307430 GCF_000754665.1 Bison bison bison
CTTGAGAAAGAAAAATGGAACTGGAGGAATCAACCTGCCTGACTTCAGGCTCTACTACAAAGCCACAGTCATCAAGAGAGTATGGTACTGGCACAAAGATAGAAATATAGACCAATGGAACAAAATAGAAAGCCCAGAGATAAATCC
>NW_011494849.1:1307530-1308147 GCF_000754665.1 Bison bison bison
GGCCCATTTTTTGATTGGGTCATTTATTTTTCTGGAGTTGAGCTGCAGGAGTTGCTTGTATATTTTTGAGATTAGTTGTTTGTCAATTGCTTCATTTGCTATTATTTTCTCCCATTCTGAAAGCTGTCTTTTCACCTTGCTTATAGTTTCCTTTGTTGTGCAGAAGCTTTTAAGTTTAATTTGGTCCCATTTGTTTATTTGTGCTTTTATTTCCAATATTCTGGGAGCTGGGTCACAAGGATCCTGCTGTGATGTATGTTGGAGAGTGTTTTGCCTATGTTCTCCTTTAGGAGTTTTATAGTTTCTGGTCTTACGTTTAGATCATACACATCACAAGCACGGAAAATGAAACTGTAATCAGAAATCTTCCAGCAAACAAAAGCCCAGGTCTGGACGACTTTAAAGCTGAATTCTACCAAAAATTTGGAGAAGAGCTAACACCTATCCTACTCAAACTTTTCCAGAAAATTGCAAAGGAAGGTAAACTTGCTAACTCATTCTATGAGGTCACCATCACCCTAATACCAAAACCTGACAAAGATGCCACCAAAAAAGAAAACTACAGGCCAATATCACTGACGAACATAGATGCAAAAATCCTTAACAAAATTCTAGCA
>NW_011494849.1:1308247-1308817 GCF_000754665.1 Bison bison bison
CCATATGATTATCTCAATAGATGCAGAGAAAGCCTTTGACAAAATTCAACATCCATTTATGATAAAAACTCTCCAGAGAGAAGGAATAGAAGGAACATACCTCAACATAATAAAAGCTATATATGACAAACCCACAGCAAACATTATTCTCAATGGTGAAAAATTGAAAGCATTTCCTCTGAAGTCAGGAATAAGACAAGGGTGCCCAATTTCACCATTACTATTCAACATAGTTTTGGAAGTTTCGGCCACAGCAATCAGAGCAGAAAAGGAAATAAAAGGAATCCAAATTGGAAAAGAAGAAGTAAAACTCTCACTATTTGCAGATGACATGATCCTCTATATAGAAAACCCTAAAGATTCCACCAGAAAATTACTAGAACTAATCAATGAATATAGTAAAGTTGCAGGATATAAAATCAACACACAGAAATCCTTTGCATTCCTATATACTAATAATGAGAAAATAGAAAGAGAAATTAAGGAAACAATTCCATTCACCATTGCAACGAAAAGAATAAAATACTTAGGAATATATCTACCTAAAGAAACTAAAGACCTATATATAGA
>NW_011494849.1:1308917-1330716 GCF_000754665.1 Bison bison bison
AGGAATATATCTACCTAAAGAAACTAAAGACCTATATATAGAAAACTATAAAACACTGGTGAAAGAAATCAAAGAGGACACTAATAGATGGAGAAATATACCATGTTCATGGATTGGAAGAATCAATATAGTGAAAATGAGTATAGTACCCAAAGCAATTTATAGATTCAATGCAATCCCTATCAAGCTACCAATGGTATTTTTCACAGAGCTAGAACAAAAAATTTCACAGTTTGTATGGACATGCAAAATACCTCGAATAGCCAAAGCAATCTTGAGAAAGAAAAATGGAACTGGAGGAATCAACCTGCCTGACTTCAGGCTCTACTACAAAGCCACAGTCATCAAGAGAGTATGGTACTGGCACAAAGATAGAAATATAGACCAATGGAACAAAATAGAAAGCCCAGAGATAAATCCACACACATATGGATGCCTTATCTTTGACAAAGAAGGCAGGAATATACAATGGATTAAAGACAATCTCTTTAACAAGTGGTTCTGGGAAAACTGATCAACCACTTGTAAAAGAATGAAACTAGAACACTTTCTGACACCATACACCAAAATAAACTCAAAATGGTTTAAAGATCTAAATGTAAGACCAGAAACTATAAAAATTATTAGATTTGAAGGAGCTGATACCTGGATACTGGGCTTGCCAGTTGGCTCAGTGGTAAAGAACATACCTGGCAATGGAGAAAACATAAGAGATGCAGGTTCAGTCCCTGGGTTGGGAAGCTTCCTTAAAGAAGGGCATGCAAAGCATTCGAATATTCATGATTGAAGAATCCCATTAACAGAGGAGCCTGGAAGGCTACCATCCATAGTGTTGTAAAGAGTTGGACACAATTGAAGTGACTTTGCATGCACACACACACCTGGATACTAGAATGAGCATGATAAGAATGAAGGATTCACCATATATGCTATTATCCTAGACTCAGGGTAATATCTTTCCATGGGACATGTCAAAATCATTCCCTGATGTGAGTGCAATGATGATATATTTTTAAATATTTGAAAATTTTACTTTACAATTCATTTCTATAAACCATGTATGTATATACTTTTTTCAAGTATGGTGGGAGATAGAAGAACACTTCCCCTTCTTACTAAAAGGAGACATATATTTTCTCAGCTCACTTATTGTGTAATAATTAGTTTCCAAATACTATGGAATACCATTGTTTTCATATATAAAATACATCTATATATTATTCTATTTCTTAGCTTTCTATTTTTTCCAGATAATGTATCTATCCATGAGCCAATACTATAGTTATTACAGTGTTTCAGATACCATTACTATATAAAAAATCATCCCAAAATTTAGTGGTTTAAAACACTAATATTCACTTTGTCACTGAAGATGATCATAGTGAGTCAAGTTTGATCAGATAAGTTGGGTGCTTCAGGTTCACCATCACTCATGAGGTTTCAGATAGAAATTAACTGAAGCTGACACACTTTAAACGTGTTTTCATTCATATTCCTGGCATATAGACTGGAAAGCCCTGGATAATGAAGATTGGAATAGCCGGTACTTCTTGATATCTTAAGAATAAGGCCCTATGCCAGTACAGCTGGTATTTTAATGAGAAATGAACAAACACCAAAGCTTGGTAAATAAGAAAACGTATGTTTGCTTAGAGAAAAGGATCTGTGAGGACAGAGTGAGAAGGTGGTCATCTGCAAGCCAGGAAGAGAAGCCTCGCCAGAAATGAATCTTGCACTCACATTGATCTGAGATCTCTAGCATCTGAAACAGTGAAAAAAGTAATGTCTGTTGTTTAAGCTACACACTCTATAGTATTGTGTTATGACAAATCAGGCTAACTAATATTCAATACTGGGGGAAAAAATCATGATACCTCATCCAATCACCAGATGTGGATAACTTTCAAATCCAGAGATTTTTGAATCAAGGGGACATCCGGTATTTTTGAATAAGAACTCTGTTCTATAATCACAAAAAAGGTGGTATAGATCATCAACCTAATCTTACTCTGAGGAACCTGAGACCACTGACCACGTTAACTGTGCTTTGGGGGAATAGAAAAATTCAAATCTTTCTGAAATTTTCTTAAAGTAGGTTCTAAGCTAAAGCTCACTCTTGGGTGAAAGAAAGCCACTGTACTCCCTTGATCAGAAAGCTGACTGATGATTGTTGCATGCTAAGTGGCTACAGTCATGTCTGACTCTTTGCAACCCTATGGACCATAGCTGTATGGTCATGAAAAACATCTACTTCTGCTTTATTGACTATACCAAAGCCTTTGACTATGTGGATGACACAACTTGTAGAAAATTCTTAAAGAGATGGGAATACCAGACCACCTGATGTGCACCCTAAGAAATCTATATACAGGTCAAGAAGCAACAGTTAGAACTGGATAGGAAACAACAGACCAATTCCAAATTAGGAAAAGAGTACCTCAAGACTATATACGATCACCCTGCTTATTTAACTTATATGCAGAATGCATCATGAGAAATGCCAGGCTGAATGAAGTATAAGCTTGAATCAAGATTACTGGGACAAATATCAGTAACCTCAGATATACAGATGACACTACCTTTATGGCAGAAAGTGAAGAGGATCTGAATAGTCTCTTAATGAAAGTGAATGAGGAGAGTGAAAAAGTTGGCTTAAAACTCAACATTCAAAAAAGTGAAATCATGGCATCTAGTCCAATCACTTCATAACAGATGGGGAAACAATGGAAACAGTGACAGACTATTTTCTCGTGCTCCAAAATCACTGCAGATGGTGACTGCAGCCATGAAATTAAGACACTTTCTCCTTAGAAGAAAAACTATGACAAACCTAGACAGCATATTAAAAAGCAGAGACATTACTTCGCTGACAATGGTCCATCTAGTCAAAGCTATGTTTTTTCCAGTAGTCATGTATGACTGTGAGAGCTGGACCATAATGAAAGCTGAGCATCAAAGCACTGATGCTTTTGAACTGTGGTGTTGGTGAATACCCTTTAGAGCCTCTTAGATTGAAAGGAGATCAAACCAGTCAATTATAAAGAAAATTAGCCCTGAATTTTCATTGGAAGGATTGGTGCTGAACCTGAAGCTCCAATACTTTGGTTACCTGATTGTGAACTGACTCATTGGAAAAGACCCTGATGCTGGGGAAAGATTGAAGGCAAGAGGAGAAGGGGAAGGCAGAGGATGAGATGGTGGGATGGCATCACCTACTTGATGGACATGAGTTTGAGCAAGCTCTGGGAGTTGGTGATAGACAGGAAAGCCTGGCATGCTGTAGTCCATGGGGTCACAAAGAGTTTGACATGACCCAGTAACTGAACTAAATGTACTAGATCATAGCCCTCCAGGCTCCTCTGTCCACGGGATTTTCCAGGCAAGAATACTAGAGTGAGTTGCCATGCCCTCCTCCAGGGGATCTTCCCAACCCAGGGATCAATTGCGAGTCAGTTACATCTCCTGCATTGGCAGGTGAGTTCTTTGCCAATGGTGAAGAATCCGCCTGCAATGCAGGAGCTGCAGGAGATGTAGGTTCCATCCAAGGGTCCAAAGATCTCCTGGTGGAGGGCATGGCAACCCACACCATTATTCTTGCTTGGGAAATCCTATGGACAGAGGATCCTGGCGGGCTACAGAGGAACCCAAGTTTTCTGAGCATGTTTCTTTCTTTCTTTTGTTTTTTTAAACACATTTTTATAATAAAATAAATACAAAGTAGAATTAAATGAAACTTTTAAAATCTTGAAGCAAGCGTAATTAGTGGCTGACTATTTGAGGCATTAGCTTTTAACTCATTTGTTTAAAATAGATTTAAGCAAAACATAATACATACAGCAAGACTGGACTATGCCAAAATTATAATATTAATTTATAAACATTAATGGGTGCTGAATGGGGTATTTACCATTTTCCTCAATGTTTTGGCTCGGAAAGTCCCAAAAGAACAAGAATATTAGAGAAGCTCAGTCAGTTCAGTCCTCAGTCTTGTCCAACTCTTTGCAAATCCATGGACCACGGCATGCCAGGCTTCGATGTCCATCAACAATGCCTGGAGCTTGTTCAAACTCATGTCCATGAAGTCAGTGATGTCATCCAACCATCTCATCCTCTGTCGTCCCTTTCTCTTTCTGCCTTCAATCTTTCCTAACATCAGTGTATTTTCCAAGGAGTCAGTTCTTCACATCAGGTGGCCAAAGTATGTGGATAGTTGTTGACCTGAAACCAATTGAATGCCAGATTTTTTCTGGGGGGTGGGGGGGGTGCAAATGAGTGTATATGGAATCAGGAAGAATTGTAATTTGGAACCTGCAGCCACAATGAACCATGTGCAACTTCTCTCAAGGCAAATGAAGGAGAATATTTTTAAAGAGGGGAGGAGGGAGTTGGGTGGAGGGCCTCTAATAAATAAAGAGCCCATGGCTTTTAATTTCCTGAGCCTTTGCCAGAAAAGAAGAGGCATCTTTCTTCTTCCTGTCAGGCTTTGTTATGTTTCAGGGCATATGTGTTACTTCTTATGACCTCCTAACTCTATTAAATTGACTTTCTATTTACTGTTTTGTGCATTTTACTGAAGGCGTTATGTCCATATTGGGTCACCAATGCTTGAATAAAGTTGGGATACTATAAAGGACTGAGTAGAAGTGTTTGATACTAATCTTTTCCAAAATAGCGAACAAAATGCAGCACCATATTTATGTGATATCAAACCGACAGAAAGCCAACTGATTGAGAAAATGGTAGATTAATACTCAAAATAACCATCTTATTGGGGTCTGGATGCCAGGTTTTTTTATAGGTTAGAGATGAGGGGAGGTGAGGAAGCAAAGTAAAAAGGCCATTAATCTTGAAAATATCTCCTAGAATTGTAAGCCTTAGACAGGGCAATGTGCAAATATCTTCCTTCCTGCCATCTATAGATGGACAGGGTTCTGAACAAATGCTCTTTAACAGTAAGACATAGAGCAGAATTCTCTGAGGTAGGCTGTTATGTATGATTATAGCAACAAAAGCACCAAAAAGCAAGTCAAAGAATCAGTTTCAATGGGGAGTCAGAACTGAATTTTCCCTGAAACAACTGTGGGAGCTGAAAAACATTATGTATCATTAATCTTTACTCTGTTACTGTTTATTATTATTATTATTATTATTATATGGGGAAATCCTATAGGACAGATTTTTCACTGTGATCATCCATCATCCTCACTTTCCTAGGCGGGTCCTTTAGAGAACAACGAGGCTCAATGAAGTATTTGTGGTTTTTCAGTTGTTAAGTCTTGTTATACTCTTTGTAAACCCATGGACTATAGCACACCAGTTTTCCCTGTGCTTCAGTATTTTCTGGAGTTTGCTTAAGCATACGTCCATTGAGTCAGTGATGCCATACGACCATCTCATCCTCTGTCACCCCATTCTCCTGCCCTCAATCTTTCCCAGCATTGGGGTCTTTTCCAGTTAGTCAGCTCTTCCCAGCAGGTGGCCAAAGTATTGGAGTTTCAGTTTCAGCATCAGTCCTTCCAATGAATATTCAGGACTGATTTCTTTTAGGCCCTTGCAGTCCAAGGGACTTTCAAGAGTCTTCTCCAACACTACAATTTGAAAGAATCAGTTCTTCAGTTTTCAGCCTTCTTTATGGTCCAAATCTCATATCTGTAAGAACACTGGGAGGGTCATACCATTGACTATAAGGACATTTGTTAGCAAAGAGATGTCTCTGCTTCTTAATATGCTGTGTAGGTTTGTTATAGCTTTGAAGTATCTATGTAATTAAAGCAATTACATAGATCAATTCAACAAACAGTGTCTATTATTTGAAAGACTGTGTAAGAAGTGAGAACATCAGCTATTACATACAGGGAAAAATAAGCAGGTTGCATTTTGAGAAAACTCAATTGTTTATTCTGCCAGCATCAGGATGTGCAATTTTAGAAATGTTTCTTTCCTTACCTGAATCTGTTTCTTGATATGCAAAATAAAAAGAATGAGTCTCTCATGGAACATTCAATTCTCAATGCCTAAGACTTTATTAATTTATTTATTTTTTCTTATTTCCTTGTAGATCAAATTCTAGTTTCCATGTACTTGAATTCATAGAAAACTCATTTATAACATAATATGAAATCCAGGATAGTTATTCTGCTTATAGTGAAAGATGTCCAATACTTTCTGGAGATTTCTGTGTTTTTTTTTTTTTTTTTTTCTCAGTCACATTTTTTATTGCTTTTATTCATTTTTAATATAAATTTATTTTAATTGGAGGCTAATTACAATTTTGTATTGATTTTGCCATACATCAACATGAATCCTCCACAGGTATACACGTGTTCCCTATCCTGAACCCCTCTCCCACCTCCCTCCCCGTACCATCCCTCTGGGTCATCCCAGTGCACCAGCCCCAAGCATCCTGTATAATGCATTGAACCTGGACTGGTGATTCATTTTGTATATGATATTATACATGTTTCAATGCCATTCTCCCAAATCATCCCAGCCTCTCCCTCTCCCACAGAGTCCAAAAGACTGTTCTATACATCAGTGTCTCTTTTGCTCTCTCTCATACAGGGTTGTCGTTTCCATCTTTCTAAATTCCATATATATGCATTAGTTTACTGTATTGGTGTTTTTCTTTCTGGCTTACTTCATTCTGTATAAGAGGGTCATTTCATCCACCTCATTAGAACTGATTCAAATGTATTCTTTTTAATGGCTGAGTAATACTCCATTGTGTATATGTACCACTGTTTTCCTATCCATTCATCTGCTGATTTACATCTAAGTTGCTTCCATGTCCTGGCTATTGTGAACATAGCCTATGTGTGTTATTGTGTCCTGCTGTGATGAACACTGGGGTACACGTGTCTTTTTCAATTCTGGTGTCATCGGTGTATATGCCCAGCAGTGGGCATTGCTGGGTCATAAGGCAGTTTTATTTCCAGTTTTTTAAGGAATTTCCACACTGTTCTCCATAGTGGCTGCACTAATTTGCATTCCCACTAACAGTGTAAGAGGGTTCCCTTTTATCCACACTCTATCCAGCATTTATTGCTTGTAGACTTTTGGATAGCAGCCATTCTGCCTGGTGTGAAATGGTACCTCATTGTGGTTTTGATTTGCATTTCTCTGGTTTTGATGAACTCTTAAATCAATCAGCTAAGAACTTGGAAGTGAAACAACAGAAACAGAGTTCTAGTTCTGCAACTTACTTTTTTGTATAATTATCTTTTTGCGTAATTTATATCAAATCTTTTTTGTATAATTCTTCTGTGTATTATTTCTACTTCTTAATATCTTCTGCTTCTATCCATATCATTTCTGTCCTTTATTGTGCTCATCTTGCATGAAATGTTTCCTTGGTGTCTCTAATTTTCTTGAAGAGATCCCTAGTTTTCCCATTCTATTGTTTTCCTCTATTTCTTTGCATTAAACACTTTGGGAGGCTTTCTTATCTCTCCTTGCTATGCTTTGGAATTCCGCATTCAGATGGGTATATCTTTGCCTTTTTGTCTTTTACTTCTCTGTTTTTCTTAGCTATTTATAAGGCCTCCTCAGACAACCATTTTGCCTTTTTGCATTTCTTTTTCTCGAGGATAGTTTTGAGCACAGCCTCCTGTACAATGTTATGAACCTCTGTCCATAGTTCTTCAGGCACTCTGTCTATCAGATCTAATCCCTTGAATCTATTTGTCACTTCCACTGTATAATCATAAGGTTTTGATTTAGGTCATACCTGAATGGACTAGTGGTTTTCCCTACTTTCTTCAATTTGAGTCTGATTTTTGCAGTAAGGAGTTCATGACATGAACCACAGTCAGCTTCTGGTCTTTTTTTGCTGACTGTATAGAGCTTCTCCACCTTTGACTGCAAATAATATAATCAAACTGATTTCAGTATTGACCATTCATATGTAGTATGGACTCTTGTGTTATTGGCTGAGGGTGTTTGCTATGACCAGTGCATTCTCTTGGAAAATCTCAGTTAGCCTTTGCTCTGCTTCACTTTGTACTCCAAGGCTAACCCTACCTGTTACTCCATGTATCTTTGCATTCCAGTCCCCTATGATGAAAAGGACATCTTTTATGGGGGTTAGTTCTAGAGGATCTTGTAGGTCTTCATAGAGCCATTCAACTTCAGCTTTTTTGGCATTAGTGGTTGGTTCATAGATGCGGATTACTGTGGTATTTAATGATCTGCCTTAGAAGTGAACAGAGATCATTCTGTTATTTTTGAGATTGTAACCAACTGCTACATATCAGACTCTTTTGTTGACTCTGAAGACTACTCCATTTCTTCTTAAGGATTCTTGCCCACAATATTAGCTATAATAGTCACCTGAATTAAATTCAACTACTCTGGTCCATTTTAGATCACTGATTCCTAAAATGTCAGTGTTCACTCTTGCCATCTCGTGTTTGACCACTCCCAGTTTACCTTGATTCATGGACCTAACATTCCAGGTTCCTATGTAATATTGTTCTTTACAGCATTAGAATTTACTTTCACCACAAGACACATCCACAACTGGTCATTGTTTCCACTTTGAATCAGCCTCTTTATTGTTTCTTAAGGTATTTCTCTGGAGCTATTTAGTCTTTCTGGAGCTATTTCTCTTCTCCAGTAGCATATTGGGCATCTACGGACTGGGGAGTTCAACTTCCAGTGTCACATCTTTTTGCCTTTTCATACTGTTCATGGGGTTCTCAATGCAAGAATGTTGACGTGGTTTGCCATTCCCTTCTCCAGTGGACTATGTTTTTTTCAGAACCATTCAGAGCCAGACCTGCCTTTGAGTGTTTCAATGTCTTTTGCAGAGGCACATGTGTGCAGTGGCCTGCCTTGGGGACAGGTATACTTGCCACAGCAATCCTGGAAGACATAGCACATGGCATGACAAACGTAGACTGTGTATTAAAAAGCAGCGACATCATTTTGCTGACAAAGGTCTGTCTCCAGTCAGTTCAGTGCTCAGTCATGTCTGACTCTCTGTGATCCCATGGACTCCAGCATGCTAGGCTTCCCTGTCCAACACCAATTCCTGGAGCTTATTCAAACTCATGTCCATTGAGTACATAATGTCATCCAACCATCTCATCCCCTGTCATCACCTTCTCCTCCTGCCTTCAATCTTTCTCAGCATCAGGGCCTTTTCAGATGAGTCAGTTCTTGGTATCAGGTGGCCAAAATATTGGAACTTTGATTTCCTTTAGGATTGACTAGTTTGATCTCTTTGCAGTCCAAGGGACTCTCAAGAGTCTTATCCACCATCACAGTTCAAAATCATCAATTCTTCGATGCTCAGCATTCTTTAATTATCCAGCTCACAGATCCAAATATGACTCCTTAAAGACCATAGCTGTGACTAGACAGACCTTTGTCAGCAAAGTAATGCCTCTGCTTTTTAATATGCTGTCTATATTGGTCATAGCTTTGCTTCCAAGGAGCAAACACCTTTTAAATTCATGGCTGCAGTCACCATCTGCAGTGATTTTGGAGCCCAATAAAATAAAGCCCGTCCCTGTTTCCATTGTTTCCCCATCTATTTGTCATGGAGTTATGGGACTGGATGCCATGATCTTAGTTTTATGAATGTTGAATTTTAAACCAACTGTTTCACTCTCCTATTTCACTTTCATTAAGAGGCTCTTAAGTTCTTATTTGCTTTCAGCTATCAGGGTGTTGTCATCTGCATATCTGAGGTTATTGATATTTCTCCTGCCAATCTTGATTAAGGCATTTCTCATGATGTACTCTGCATATAATTTAAATAAGCATGGTGACAATAGTTCCAGCTAGTCAAAGCTATAGTTTTTCCAGTAGTCATGTTCTGATGTGAGAGTTGGCTGAGAATTAAAGAGATGATGCTTTTGAACTGTGGTGCTGGAGAAGACTCTAGAGAGTCCCTTGGATGGCAAGAAGAGCAAATCAGTCAATTTTAAAGGAAATCAATCCTGAATATTAATTGAAAGGGCTGATGATGAAGCCAAAGATCCAATATTTTGGCCACCTCATGTGAAGAGCTGACTCTTCGGAAAAGCCCCTGATGCTAGAAAAGATTGAGGACATGAGGAGAAGGGAACAACAGAGGAGAAGATGGTTGGAAGACATCACCAGCTTAATGGACAAAAGTTTGAGCAAGCTCTGGGAGATGGTGAAGAACAGGGAAGTAAGGTGTGTTGTAGTTCATGGGGCCACAAAGAGTTGAACACGACTGAACAACTGAACTACAATAACATTACATATATCTGCCTTACACAAAGGCTTAAGCTTTTTAACTTCACTCCAGTGTCATCTTGGATTTGAGAATTTCAAATATACACTGATTAATAGAAAATAAAGAATAGTTTTTTACAGAAACTTAGGTCTTTGGTCTTAATGAATCACCTACTCTTTGCTATTTTAGGATGATGTTTTTCCAGTTGGTTCTCCAAAGGCCATTGGCCAGGAGAAGCCTCTGAAAATATACCATGCACTGGAAGGATCTCTCAGTTCTCTGGAGCATGATTCCTAGGTGAATTTTATCTTGAACCAGCAGCAGGGGGATTAATTGCTTTAATGGCTCAGTAAAGTGATTTGTTGTTCATTGTTCATTAAATGCTCATTCATGTCTACATTTCCCTGAGTGAAGACTTTTCCATGGGTATTGATGTTACTGCCAAGATGTAAAATATAAGTCATTACCTTAGCAGATATGAATCATATCAATATAGTCATATAAAGGCTTTGTAAAAATACAAAATAAAACCCATTTATTTAATTATCCAGCTCTTCACATTATTGGCTAAAGTTATTATCAAAAGTTTGCTAAATTAATCTGGCTAGTTGAACATAATAGTGAAGTTTTAAATTTGGTACTGAAATATATTTTCAATAAAATCTTTTCAGTTTGATGACATCAACCACATCAAATATATATTATTTAAGTCAACTCAGGATAATTATACAATCTGAACTAAGGGTTTAAAAGCACTGCAGTTCTAATGAGATGGATGAAACTGGAACCTAATATACAGAGTGAAGTAAGCCAGAAAGAAAAACACCAATACAGTATACTAACGCATATATATGGAATTTAGAAAGATGGTAACAATAACCCTGTGTACATTACAACAAAAGAGACACTGATGTATAGATCAGTCTTATGGACTCTGTGGGAGAGGGAGAGGGAGAGGGTGGGGAGATTTGGGAGAATAGCATTAAAACATGTATAATATCATGTATGAAACGAGTCGCCAGTCCAGGTTCGGTGCACGGTACTGGATGCTTGGGGCTGGCGCACTGGAACGACCCAGAGGGAGGGTAGGGGAGGGAGGAGGGAGGAGGGTTTGGATGGGGAATGCGGGTATACCTGTGGTGGATTCATTTCGATATTTGGCAAAACTAATACAATATTGTAAAGTTTAAAAATAAAATAAAATTTAAAAAAAAAGGGAAAAAATAAAATAAAAGCACTGCAAACTATCATGCCATGTATATGTAGTGAGATGTATCCATGTGACAAAGCACTTCCAGCTGCAAGGACTAAGTGTGTCCTGATCTTTGCTCTGTGGTTATAGCAGGGTTGATAGGGTGACAATCTTGATTTATCTTAATTGAACTAAATTTCATCTATAAGGACCAAAGACAGAATTGGAGAAGCCTGGATTTGAAAATATAACAGAAGAGGAAATATAAAACCCAGGTAACACATTCACAAAAATTCATCTATGCTATGAGAATAGAGCAGAATAGAGTTATTTGAAATGAATTATGTATCTTTCTTAAGAAGCAGGATTTAACACATAACCTCAAACGTTTTATGCTAGAAGCTCCTGGAATAATATAATACACACTTTTTTTTTTTTTACTCCCTTTTGTAAAATATTATTGAATTAAAAAGAGAAGAGATACATTTATCCAATATTTTGTTTTAGAAGTATTCAAATGTGTGCTGAAATAGAGAAAACATATAGCAAAAGAGAACATGACAGTATAATGCGATATGAAAATGGTCTTTCTGTAACTTTTTTAAGATTGCTTTATATAGAGAATTTAGCAATAATTTTGCATTTCAATATATTTAAGATAATACAAATATTAATATAGCTCTTTATATACTGTTACCTTGTGAATGATCTCTTTAAATATCCTGGTTCTGTGTATTTTATTTATTGATAACTTTTTTATTGTGGTAAAATATACCTAACACATTATTGTTCATCCATTTTCACTCTCTATCTCCAGAACTTTATCATCATTTGAACTAAAACTCTGCACCCATTTAAATAATAACAATGGAACTCTTCTCTTCCACAAATCCTGGTAAGGACTGATAAACTTTCTGTCTCTGAGAATATGACTATTCTAGGAACCTCAAAAAGGCAGATCATAAATATTTGCCTTTTCTGTCTGGCTTATTGCACTTAGTATATGTTTTCAAGATGAATCCCTGATATAGCATATATTAGAATGTCCTTCTTTTTGAAGGCTGACTAATATCCCATTTTTTATATATAGCACAATTTGTCCATTCATTCATTGTTGCTTCTTAGTCACTAAGTCATGTCCAAATCCTTTGTGACCCCGTGGACTGTAGCCCACAAGGCTCTTCTGTCCATGGAATGTCCCAGGCAAGAATACTGGAGTGTGTTGCCATTTCCTTTTCTAGGGGATCTTCCCAACTCAGAGATCAAACTTGCATTTCCAGCATTGGCAGGTGAATTCTTTACTGCTGAACTACCAGGGAAGCCCATTCATTAGTTGTTGGGAATTTGGGTTGTTTCCACCTCTGGGCAATTGTGAATAATATTCCTATGAATGTCCTGTACCAATATGGACTACAGTATTTTCTTCCTATTCTTTTTTTGAAGAAACCCCCATTAACATTTTTAGAATTAACTAATAACCTCTTCTTACAGAGGCAAACAAACTTATAATGTGAAAATGAGTTCAGAGACAATGATTTATTTGTTAGACTCACTTACCTGTACTTATAACTTATTAGACAGTGAATTTCAGTATCTGGGAAAATAGAATTCATTAATATTTTTATACACACAATTTACAGAATTTTAAGAAAATGTCAATATCTATACCTTTCTTTGCAATAACTATTAGAATATTTTCTCATTTTTAGGATCTTAACTTTAATATGAATGCAATAGATCACATCAATTTATGCACTCAGTTGTCCTCTTAATTATGGAAAGATGATTCCTCAGATTAAATTTAGTTTTAATGATATATTTCAAAGAAGAAAATGAGACTTGGAAAAAGACAGACAGGGGAATGTCCACAACGTCATATGAGTGGTTAAAATAGGGCAGCTCCAGAATTGCAAAAGTTAATGACCCATTCAATCTACCTATCCAAAGGGAATGATTTTTTGGATAATTAGATAAAAGGGTCGGTTTGAGGGGAAACTGAAGTAAAACTAATTGTAGAGTCATGGTGCTAAAGTTACATGGGGAAACAAATAATAGTAAATCATATTTTTAATTTATTTAATGATTACTAGTCAGACCATTTTCACAGAGATTATTTGTATTATCCTGTTGAATCCCTAAAACCATGCTATGTGGTAAGTGATATTATGTCTCATTATACAGATGGTATTGAATACTTGATCCAGGTCATGCAGTTAGTAAGTACAGATTGCAGGGTTAGAATTCCAAACCATAATTTTTTTTTTTTTTGAACTGCTTTTATTTTTTTATTAGATTTTTTATTATTTTGTTTATTTTATTTTTTAACTTTACAATATTGTATTGGTTTTGCCATATATCAACATGAATCCGCCACAGGTATACATGTGTTCCCCATCCTGAACCCTTCTCCCTCCCTGTACCATCCCTCTGCGTCGTCCCAGTGCACCATCCCCAAACATCCAGTAACATTAATTTAAATCCCAAGTTCTCATAAAGCACAATACTGCCATCCAGAGCCACACCTGCAAAATTATAAAACATAAAAGCAAGTAAAACTTAACAAGACTATGTATGAGGTAGGAAATGTATGATACCTGGTCATTGCTTTTCTGTATTTGTCTTCAAAGCATGCTCAACCATATTTAGGGTTTACAGGCACTATATTTCCCTTTATTATAAAGACATTGATTTGGAAAATTTGATGTTGCTTTATTTTTTTATTTATTATTATTATATTTTTTACTTTACAATATTGTATTGGTTTTGCCATACATCAACATGAATCTGCCACTGGTGTACATGTGTTCCCCATCCTGAATCCCCCTCACACCTCCCTCCTCGTATCATCCCTCTGGGTCATCCCAGTGCACCAGGCCCAAACATCCTGTGTCCTGCATTGAACCTGGACTGGCGATTTGGTTTTTATGATGTTATACATGTTTCAATGCCATTCTCCCAAATCATCCCACCCTCTCCCTCTCCCACAGAGTCCAAAAGACTGTTCTATACATCAGTGTCTCTTTTGCTGTCTCGTATACAGGGTTATTTTTACCATCTTTCTGAATTCCATATATATGCATTAGTATACTGTATTGGTGTATTTCTTTCTGGCTTACTTCACTCTGTATAATAGGTTCCAGTTTCATCCACCTCATTAGAACTGATTCAAATGTATTCTTTTTAATGGCTGAGTAATACTCCATTGTGTAAATGTACCACAGCTTTCTTATCCATTCATCTGCTGATGGACATCTAGGTTGCTTCCACGTCCTGGCTATTGTGAACACTGCTGCAATGAACATTGGGGTACACATGTCTCTTTCAATTCTGGTGTCCTCAGTGTGTATGCCCAGCAGTGGGATTGCTGGGTCATAAGGCAGTTCTATTTCCAGTTTTTTAAGGAATCTCCACACTGTTCTCCATAGTGGCTATACTAGTTTGCATTCCCACCAACAGTGTAAGAGGGTTCCCTTTTCTCCACACCCTCTCCAGCATTTATTGCTTGTAGACTTTTGCACAGCAGCCATTCTGCCTGGCATAAAATGGTATCTCATCGTGGTTTTGATTTGAATTTCTCTGATAATGAGTGATGTTGAGCATCTTTTCATATGTTTATTAGCCATCTGTATGTCTTCTTTGGAGAAATGTCTATTTAGTTATTTGGCCCAATTTTTGATTGGGTTGTTTGTTTTTCTGGAATTGAGCTGCAGAAGTTGCTTGTATGTATTTGATATTAGTTGTTTGTCAGTTGCTTCATTTGCTATTATGTTCTCCCATTCTGAAGGCTGTCTTTTCACCTTGCTTATAGTTTCTTTTGTTGTGAAGAAGGTTTTAATTTTAATTAGGTCCCATTTGTTTAGTTTTGCTTTTATTGCCAGCATTCTGGGAGGCGAGTTATAGAGGATCCTGCTGTGATGTATGTCAGAGAGTGTTTTGCCTATGTTCTTCTCTAGGAGTTTTATAGTTTCTGTCCTTACATTTATATCTTTAATCCATTTTGAGTTTATTTTTCTGTATGGTGTTAGAAAGTGTTCTAGTTTCATTCTTTTACAAGTTGCCGACCAGTTTTCCCAGCACCACTTGTTTAAGAGATTGTCTTTTCTCCATTGTATATTCTTGCCTCCTTTGTCAAAGATGTTGCTTTAAAATTTATCTTTTTAAACAAAATCTGATGAACTGGTTAAATGTTTATTAAGACCTTCAATTTTTTTGCTGCATCATTTTTATGGTCACTGGTCAGTCACTAAATTAAAACTATTACTTGGATTGGAAACAGGGTTTAGTATATAGACAGTTAAATAGAAACATATTAAAGTATAGATTGTGATCATATGTTGCAAAGGGGTCTGGACTGAAACTCAAATTTTCAGGGCTTGCAATTTCTAAGATCTTCTAATTGAAAGTGTTTCCCAAAATTTTATGCCTTGCATACCATATGGTTTTTGTTTTTTTTTTCATTGTATGCTGTTGAATTTGGCATAGCATAGCTCAACTTAATTTGTTTTATTTATCCTTTTGGTAGAGGTATCATGAATGTGCATTTTTGAGCATTCTTTAAAGATGTATGTTCTCTGATTATATTTAAGAGATTTAAAGAATCTCACAAATGTTTGAAGCAATTTATTTTTACTCAAGTAAAATATTGATAAATCTACAATTTTATATCATTCTGAGTCAAATTAATACTTTATGAAGTTTAGAATACTAATGCTCATAAGAACATTTTAATAGTCAAATATTCATTTGTCACTTAAAATGGATAAGGTACAGTGAGAATCTGGGGATACAGTTATTAGTAAGACATGTTTACTGACCCAACAAATCCAACAGATGACAATGAAAAATCAGCTATAAACACATAAATGTTGAAAGTGCTCAAAAGTTCAAGTGTAAATCCTCAAAGGGTCTCCTCCTGGAAGTTACCTCTTTAGTGCTCATACAACCGCTATGAACTGTGAGTATTTATTTTCTATTACAAATACTTATGTAGCTTCCTCATTGTGAGTGGAGATATTTAATAATGTGTCTGTACAGTGAAAGTCTTCCCAAGTGGCACAATGGTAAAGAATCTGCCTGCCAAGCAGGAGACTTACATTAAATCCCTGGTTTAGGAAGGTTACCTAGAGAAGGAAGTGGCAACTCACTCCAATATATTCATTCTGGGAAATGCCATGGACAGAAGGTTCTGGCAGGCTATAGTCCATGGGGTTGCAAAGAATCAGACACATTTTGGTAACTAATCAGGTACAACAACACACAATGAAATGCCAAAACTCTGAAGCCAGAGCTCCTTTAGGCAGCTGGTTTCTTTTATTTCTGCATCTTAAAGTTCAGAATTTGATTTCCTCATTTTCCTTTGACCAAAAATATAATATAAATCTTGATGCTGAAGTTACCTCTCATTCCACCTCCAGATGGACAGTTAGGAAATCTGAAATTCCTCTACTCCTTACTCATTCAGTGACTTCAAACTAAGGTGTTTACTGATTTCAAAGCATATTCTTTTCAGCTCATGGTCTTTGCCATTTTCTATCTGCCTTTTTTCAATCTTCTCTTATTTTCTCTTCTTTATATTTTTATTCTACCTCTAATGTTTGAGTAAAATTTGTCTTGTCAGAGGCACAATGAACATAAAAATCTCCTGTACTTCAAAAATGTCAGTCTATAAAGTAAATACTGAAATGGAGCACGTTTAAAACAATTACACACACAAAAAAACTGATCCTGGATCATATCTGAAAGACCTAACAGACAATTTATTTTCCTTAAATGAGAATGAATATTTTGTATTTTATATAGACTAACAACAATAATAACATATCATTTGAACATAATAACTAGTCTAAACTATTGGCTACTTTAATAAATAAATAACCTCTAACATATATTCAGATCAGATTAGCCGCTCAGTCGTGTCCGACTCTTTGCGATCCCATGAATCGCAGCACGCCAGGCCTCCCTGTCCATCACCAACTCCCGGAGTTCACTCAGACTCACGTCCATCGGGTCAGTGATGCCATCCAACAATCTCATCCTCTCTTGTCCCCTCCTCCTCCTGCCCCCAATCCCTCCCAGCATCAGAGTCTTTTCCAATGAGTCAACTCTTCGCATGAGGTGGCCAAAGTACTGGAGTTTCAGCTTTAGCATCATTGCTTCCAAAGAAATCCCAGGGCTGGTCTCCTTCAGAATGGACTGGTTAGATCGCCTTGCAGTCCAAGGGACTCTCAAGAGTCTTCTCCAACACCACAGTTCAAAAGCATCAATTCTTCGGCGCTCAGCCTTCTTCACACTAACATATATTAACTCATCATTAATATAAAGAGAATGAACCAGCAAAAATGTTAGTGTGCCATTTATAATAAAGGCTTCAATGACAAGAATTTGGAAACTCACATATCTTGAAATAATGGTGCCTTTTCAATAGCAATCGGAGTTTGGATGTGATTTTCCAAAGGTGCCTCCAGCTTATGCTCTAACAGTGGGTCATGTCCGGCTCATTGCCACGCTATGAATGATAGTCCACCAGGCTTCTCTGTCCATGGGATCCTCCAGGCAAGAATATTAGAGTGGGTTGACATTTTCTCTTGCAGGGAGTCTTCTCGATCAAGGGATGGAACTGATGTCTCTTATGTCTCCTACACTTGCAGGCAGATTCTTTACACTAGTCCTGCCAGGGAAGCCCAAGCTAAGCAAAATCAAATGATGTTTCTAGATGTTTGGTAGCAAATTCTTTCCATTATAAAATGATTCAGCCTAAAATCTTTATTTTGTCATTCTTCATTGAGCTTGGCTAGCAATAATCAGTTCTAAACAATTTTGAAAAATAGTAAAAATGCTTGCATAGTACCCAATCCCTTATTTTTGTACTGTTCATTTTCCCCCTCCAATAGCTTATAATAAATTGTTATGTCCATTTTTCTCTTCAAAATGCATTATTCATTTTTTCCTTCCAAGTAGCTTGCAATAAATCTCTACTTAGTTTGTGTTTATGTATGTGTTTGAGTGTGTATGTATTCAAACAAAATGATGATTTTATTGTACTTTATTTTATTTTATTTTTTTGTACTTTCTTGAATAGTAAGATTTCATATATTTTATCTCTGTTCAGTTGATCTCTTATGAGTTTTGAAATTTAGTTTAAGTAAAATTTAATAAGCATCAAGGGCTTCTCTGGTGGATTTTACTTCATAGAATCCACCTGCAATTCAGGAGACCCCGGTCCAAACCTTGGATCAGGAAGATCCCCTGGAGAAGAGACTGACTACCCATTCCAATATTCTTGCCTGGAGAAAGCTATGGACAGAGAAGTCTGGTGGGCTACAGTCCATGGGGTCGCAAAAGAGATGAACACAACTGACTAACCATAAGTATGAATAAGCATTGGAAGAGCATTCAAAATGTGCCTGTTCTCCAACTCTTGTGGTTGATTTATGTCTTGATTTTTGGAAATATAATATACAGAAAAGTATTACAAGTCCAACTTGTAATTTTATCCTGGAGAAGGAAATAGCAATCCACTCTAGTATTCTTGCCTGGAGGATTCCATGGACAAAGGAGCCTGGCAGGCTACAGTCTATGGGGTCACAAGGGTTGAACACGATTGAGTGGCTTAGCACATAATTTTATGCTCCATGACTAGGTATTAATTCATGTAAGTATGTAAATAAAGTTATTAGAGATGAGAGTGTTTTCCTGGTAGATTTCAGAAGGTCAAAATGCACTTAGGAAAAAAGAAATGATAACCCTGTATGCAAGATAGCAAAAGAGACACAGATGTATAGAACAGTCTTTTGGACCTTGTGGGAGAGGGAGAGGCTGGGATGATTTGGGGGAATGGCATTGAAACATGTGTAATATCATATAAGAAACGAATCACCAGTCCAAGTATGATACAGGATGCTTGGGGCTGGTGAACTGGGATGACCCAGAGGGATGGTATGGGGAGGGGGGGTTCAGGATGGGGAACATATGTACACCCGTGACAGATTCATGTTGATGCATGTCAAAATCAATACAATATTGTAAAGTGATTAGTGTCCAATTAAAATAAATAAATTTAATTTTTTTCTTTTCTTTTTCCTTTTATTTATTTTTTAAATATAAATTTATTTATTTTAATTGGAGGTTAATTACTTTACAATATTATATTGGTTTTGCTGAAAAAAAAGAGTAAAAATGATATGTAAAATGAAAAAAAATATTTTCTTTGGTAGGAGATATTCTAGAGAAAGCATCTTTTTCCTCATTCGGTACATAAACTCATAGATACACCCACTCATATATACTCCTCGACTAGAACACTGAAGCTTCATCACTGTAGTTGAAGCAAGGAATTTGATAAAATTAATGGAGTACTGTGGAAGGACATTACAAAGTGTCATGTTCTAAAGATTTACTCTGTGTGAGATACTGTGGAGAAAATTGTCCAGTAAGGCATCACATATTTGACACAAAGCTTGTGATCTCAGATTCATTACTGGCCCTTTGGTTTGCAGTCTCTGACACCTGATCAACAGCTTCAGAACACAATGGAAATAGGAAAAATGTGACTGAGTTTGCCCTCCTGGGGCTCACACAAAACCCTGAGATGCAAAAAGTTCTATTTGTTTCATTCTTACTCATCTACATCGTGACGATAATGGGCAATCTGCTTATCATGATGACCATCACAGCCAGCTGATCACTGGATTCCCCCATGTACTTTTTTCTGGCTTCTTTATCATTTATAGATGCTGTCTATTCTACCACCACTGCTCCCAAAATTATCACCGACTTGCCTCATGATAAAAATATTATTTCTTTCCAATCTTGTATGACTCAAGTCTTTATAGATCATTTAACTGCTGGTACTGAAGTCATTCTTCTGGTGGTGATGGCCTATGACCAATATGTAGCCATCTGCAAACCTCTTCATTATTTGATCATCATGAATCAGAAGGTATGTGTCCTCATGCTGCTGGTGGCCTGGACTAAAGGCTTTCTTCACTCACTGGTTCAATTGCTCTTTATTTATCAGCTCCCTTTCTGTGGCCCCAATATCATTGACAACTTCATGTGTGACATGTACCCTTTACTGAAACTTGCTTGCTCTGATACCCACCTCATTGGACTCTCTATGATAGTTAATGAAGGAGCAATTCACACTGTTGTCTTCTTCATCCTCTTAGTGTCCTATGGGGTCATAGTACACTCCCTGAAGACTCATGGTTTGGAAGGGAATCACAAAGCCTTCTATACCTGTGCATCTCATATAACTGTTGTCGTTCTATTCTTTGTTCCTTGTATCTTTCTGTATGCAAGGACTAATGCCAACTTTCCCATTGATAAATCCATAATGTTTGTTTCAATATTCATAACTCCCATGATGAACCCATTAATCTACACCCTGAGAAATGAAAAATGCCATGAGGAAGCTCTGGATTAAAAATGTGACTTTAGTTGGAAGAGGGGGTTATCCATCATATAGGATGTGAAGGTTATTCTTTTACATAATAAAGGAATAGTTTCACCTTCAGTGGTTATATTTAGAAGATTATTTCCTTTGTTTTATTTAGCCTGTTTATTCTGAAACAGCTATATAAATAAAACTTTATGTAAATGGAATATTTTACAGTCCTGAAAGACCAAGAGAATCACATATGTTTAATCTCTTATATACATAATCATACTATATTAAGATTCTTTAATGACAACATTTTTTGTGTCTATTTCACATTCTTATTTGTGGGTTACTGTACCATCCTAGTACAAAGAAATATGACCTAGTAGAATGTATTCACTATTAGAGAGTGTGAAATTTCAAATTAAAAATTCAGCTTGTGCCAGTAGCATACTGTCTTGATAACTGTGGGTTTGTAGTAGAGCCTGAAGTCAGGTAGGTTGATTCCTCCAGTTCGATTCTTCTTTCTCAAGATCGCTTTGGCTATTCGAGGTTTTTTGTATTTCCATACAAATTGTGAAATTATTTGTTCTAGCTCTGTGAAGAATACTGTTGGTAGCTTGATAGGGATTGCATTGAATCTATAAATTGCTTTGGGTAGTATACTCATTTTCACTATACTGATTCTTCCAATCCATGAACATGGTATATTTCTCCATCTATTAGTGTCCTCTTTGATTTCTTTCACCAGTGTTTTATAGTTTTCTATATATAGGTCTTTAGTTTCTTTAGGTAGATATATTCCTAAGTATTTTATTATTTCCGTTGCAATGGTGAATGAAATTGTTTCCTTAATTTCTCTTTCTGTTTTCTCATTATTAGTGTATAGGAATGCAAGGGATTTCTGTGTGTTGATTTTATATCCTGCAACTTTACTATAGTCATTGATTATTTCTAGTAATTTTCTGGTGGAGTCTTTAGGGTTTTCTATGTAGAGGATCATGTCATCTGCAAATAGTGA
>NW_011494849.1:1330816-1331374 GCF_000754665.1 Bison bison bison
ATTTCTAGTAATTTTCTGGTGGAGTCTTTAGGGTTTTCTATGTAGAGGATCATGTCATCTGCAAATAGTGAGAGTTTTACTTCTTCTTTTCCAATTTGGATTCCTTTTATTTCTTTTTCTGCTCTGATTGCTGTGGCCAAAACTTCCAAAACTATGTTGAATAGTAATGGTGAAAGTGGGCACCCTTGTCTTGTTCCTGACTTTAGAGGAACAAGAGGAACAACTTTTTTTTTTTTTTTCAAGACCATGAAATAATTTACTGCGACTCAGCCTGCCCCCGCTGGGCCAGGACAGGGCTGGAGGAGAGCGAGGCTGGGGGCCAGCAGCATCAGTTCACCAGAGTCTGTGCAAAGCATCCTGGGAGGCCCGCAGGCACTGTCCACTGGCCTGGGGGGCTGGGCTCTGGCGGCACCTCCCTCCACCCCTGAAATGCTTTCAATTTTTCACCATTGAGGATAATGTTTGCTGTGGGTTTGTCATATATAGCTTTTATTATGTTGAGGTATGTTCCTTCTATTCCTGCTTTCTGGAGACTTTTTATCATAAATGGATGTTGAA
>NW_011494849.1:1331474-1332439 GCF_000754665.1 Bison bison bison
TGGTATTAGGGTGATGGTGGCCTCATAGAATGAGTTTGGAAGTTTACCTTCCTCTGCAATTATTTGGAAGAGTTTGAGCAGGATAGGTGTTAGCTCTTCTCTAAATTTTTGGTAGAATTCAGCTGTGAAGCCATCTGGAGCTGGGCTTTTGTTTGCTGGAAGATTTTTGATTACAGTTTCAATTTCCCTGCTTGTGATGGGTCTGTTAAGGTTTTCTATTTCTTCCTGGTCGAGTTTTGGAAAGTTGTACTTTTCTAAGAATTTGTCCTTTTCTTCCACGTTGTCCATTTTATTGGCATATACTTGTTGATAGTAGTCTCTTATGATCCTTTGTATTTCTGTGTTGTCTGTTGTGATCTCTCCATTTTCATTTCTAATTTTATTGATTTGATTTTTCTCCCTTTGTTTCTTGATGAGTCTGGCTAATGGTTTGTCAATTTTATTTATCCTTTCAAAGAACCAGCTTTTGGTTTTGTTGATTTTTGCTATGGTCTCTTTTGTTTCTTTTGCATTTATTTCTGCTCTAATTTTTAAGATTTCTTTCCTTCTACTAACCCTGGGGTTCTTCATTTCTTCCTTTTCTAGTTGCTTTAGGTGTAGCGTTAGGTTATTTATTTGACTTTTTTCTTGTTTCTTGAGGTGTGCCTGTATTGCTATGAACTTTCCCCTTAGGACTGCTTTTACCATGTCCCACAGGTTTTGGGTTGTTGTGTTTTCATTTTCATTCGTTTCTATGCAAATTTTGATTTCTTTTTTGATTTCTTCTGTGATTTGTTGGTTATTCAGCAGTGTGCTGTTCAGCCTCCATATGTTTGAATTTTTAATAGTTTTTCTCCTGTAATTGAGATCTAATCTTACTGCATTGTGGTCAGAAAAAATGCTTGGAATGATTTCTATTTTTTTGAATTTACCAAGGCTAGCTTTATGGCCCAGGATGTGATCTATCCTGGAGAAGGTTCCATGTG
>NW_011494849.1:1332539-1333112 GCF_000754665.1 Bison bison bison
AATTAACCTTAAAAGCTTCTGCACAACAAAGGAAACTATTAGCAAGGTGAAAAGACAGCCTTCAGAATGGGAGAAAATAATAGCAAACGAAGCAACGGACAAACAACTAATCTCAAAAATATACAAGCAACTCCTCCAGCTCAACTCCAGAAAAACAAATGACCCAATCAAAAAATGGGCCAAAGAACTAAATAGACATTTCTCCAAAGAAGACATACAGATGGCTAACAAACACATGAAAAGATGCTCAACATCACTCATTATCAGAGAAATGCAAATCAAAACCACTATGAGGTACCATTTCACGCCAGTCAGAATGGCTGCGATCCAAAAGTCTACAAATAATAAATGCTGGAGAGGGTGTGGAGAAAAGGGAACCCTCTTACACTGTTGGTGGGAATGCAAACTAGTACAGCCACTATGGAGAACAGTGTGGAGATTCCTTAAAAAACTGGAAATAAAACTACGTTATGATCCAGCAATCCTACTGCTGGACATACACACTGAGGAAAGCAGAAGGGAAAGAGACACGTGTACCCCAATGTTCAACGCAACACTGTTTATAATAGCCAG
>NW_011494849.1:1333212-1333680 GCF_000754665.1 Bison bison bison
GTTTGAATTTTTAATAGTTTTTCTCCTGTAATTGAGATCTAATCTTACTGCATTGTGGTCAGAAAAATGCTTGGAATGATTTCTATTTTTTTGAATTTACCAAGGCTAGCTTTATGGCCCAGGATGTGATCTATCCTGGAGAAGGTTCCATGTGCGCTTGAGAAAAAAGGTGACAGAAATATAGATCAATGGAACAAAATAGAAAGCCCAGAGATAAATCCACGCACATATGGACACCTTATCTTTGACAAAGGAGGCAAGAATATACAATGGATTAAAGACAATCTCTTTAACAAGTGGTGCTGGGAAATCTGGTCAACCACTTGTAAAAGAATGAAACTAGAACACTTTCTAACACCATACACAAAAATAAACTCAAAATGGATTACAGATCTAAACGCAAGACCAGAAACTATAAAACTCCTAGAGTAGAACATAGGCAAAACACTCTCTGACATACATCACAGC
>NW_011494849.1:1333780-1345208 GCF_000754665.1 Bison bison bison
AAAGAACTAAATAGACATTTCTCCAAAGAAGACATACAGATGGCTAACAAACACATGAAAAGATGCTCAACATCACTCATTATCAGAGAAATGCAAATCAAAACCACCATGAGGTACCATTTCACGCCAGTCAGAATGGCTGCGATCCAAAAGTCTACAAATAATAAATGCTGGAGAGGGTGTGGAGAAAAGGGAACCCTCTTACACTGTTGGTGGGAATGCAAACTAGTACAGCCACTATGGAGAACAGTGTGGAGATTCCTTAAAAAACTGGAAATAAAACTACGTTATGATCCAGCAATCCTACTGCTGGACATACACACTGAGGAAAGCAGAAGGGAAAGAGACACGTGTACCCCAATGTTCAACGCAACACTGTTTATAATAGCCAGGACATGGAAGCAACCTAGATGTCCATCAGCAGTTGAATGGATAAGGAAGCGATGGTACATATACACAATGGAGTATTACTCAGCCATTAAAAAGAATACATTTGAATCAGTTCTAATGAGGTGAATGAAACTGGAGCCTATTATACAGAGTGAAGTAAGCCAGAAGGAAAAACACCAATACAGTATACTAACGCATATATATGGAATTTAGAAAGATGGTAACAATAACCCGGTGTACGAGACAGCAAAAGGACACTGATGTATAGAACAGTCTTATGGACTCTGTGGGAGAGGGAGAGGTGGGAAGATTTGGGAGAATGACACTGAAACATGTAAAATATCATGTAAGAAACGAGTTGCCAGTCCAGGTTTGATGCACGATACTGGATACTTGGGGCTAGTGCACTGGGACTACCCAGAGGGATGGTATGGGGAGGGAGGAGGGAGGAAGGTTCAGGTTGGGGAACACATGTATACCTATGGCGGATTCATTTTGATATTTGGCAAAACTAATACAATTATGTAAAGTTTAAAAATAAAATAAAATTTTAAAAGAATAAAAAATAAAAATTCAGCTTGTTAAATAGGTTAATCTAACAATAAAATTACTGAAAATTTCACAGACCATATTCATTGAAGGGATAAAGCCATGAGAAATGAACTTTGTCAACTGTATATTATAGCAGTAGTATATGGTGAATTTTTGTTCATTCAATACAAGTTTTGGGCTGAAAATATCAAAGTTTCAACTGTATTCTGTGCATCTAGATCAACTGCTATCTGATAATTAAAACATAATTTTACGTCATTCATATCACATTTAATTCCGGTCTTTCTATATATGGGTACAGATTTTTAAATCTCATAATGGATGTCTTCCCAATTCTCTGTAGCTCTTTGATTCTTTGATAATTTGGGGGATAAGATTCTGTATAACAAACATCATTATTTTTATTTTTCTTTTGGCTGAGCTGGGCCTTCATTTGTGGTGTGTGGCCTCTGCATTGCAGTGTGTGGGCTTCCCTTGTTGCAGCCCCATGAGTTTCTTTAATTGGGGCACCTAGGCTCATGCCTGCCAATGCAGAAGACATAAAACTTGGGTTGATCCCTAGATCAGAAAGATCCTCTGGAGAAGGAAATGGCAACATATTCCAGTATTCTTGCCTAGAGAATACATGGACAGGGGAGCCTGGTGGGCTACAGTCCATAGAGTCACAAAAAGATGGACACGGCTGAAGAGACATAGCACACAGGCTCCATTGTGCAGGCTCAGTACTTTCAGGCTTAGTTGCCCTGTATCATGTGGGATCAAACCCACATTCCTTGCATTAGAAGGTGAATTCTTAATCACTGGACCACTAGGGAGGTCTCACAACGATCATTCTTTAAAGTTCCTTAAGGTTCATTATACTGTTCTTAGAATTCAACCCACAACTTAATACTAAGGTATTCAATCTGCCTTTATCCTTTTATCAATTTGTAACTGCATTTACTTAGTGTACTTAGCGATGTTAATACCTCCAGTTATTGACACATATTGAACTAATACCAGTTATATAATTTCATTTATTCCTCAGTGAAAGAAATAAGAAGTGCACTAGACTTTTTAATTCGAAAAGAATCTAATAGAGTGAATTAACCACTTCAAAAATGACCATATTTGAGGGAACTGACACATGAATTTGACCATGCTCAAACAGAGTGAGGAAGATACAGATAAGAAAGCTGGACTCAAGATAAAAATCTTTGCATGTACTTCTCAAGTCCTTACTTGCTCTTAATACAAAAAAAAGAATTTTTTCCCTTAAATATGTTAAAGTTTTTTTTTTCATATTTATGTCTTTAAAGTCACATAGTATATACATTTCAGATATGGTGTGCGATGGATATATACTTTTCTTTCTTAGCATAAGGATAAATAAATCTTGCCAGTACATTTATTGAATACGAATTATTTTCCTGACTACCTTGCAACACCACTAACTTCATACATATATACATACACATTATTCTATCTCTTAGCTGTCCGTGTTGTTCAATTAATATCCATGAGCCAGTACTATAGTGCTTAAAATACTGCAGCATTTCAGATATCATTATCATATAAAACATCACTCCTAAATTGAGTGGTTTAAAGCAGTAACACTTTATTGTTTCAGATGTTTTCAGTGGGTCTGGAATTTGACCAGATCAATCTGCTACTTCAGTCTCAGCATCTTTCATGAGGTTTTAGTTAGAAATTGGCAGAGGCTGAAGTCATCTAAACAAGTTTCTTTACTCATATACTTGATACACAGGCTGGAGAGCATTGAACAATGGGGATTAGAACAGTTGGTACATCTTGAGATCACAAAAGTAAGGATCTAATCATATACAATTGATGTCCTAATAAAAAGTGGAAAGTACACCAGTGCCCACTCTCTCATGTTTGCTTAGAAGAAGGGCTCTATGAAACTGTGCACTGAAGAATTGATGCTTTTGAACTGTAGTGCTGGAGAAAAGACTCTTGAAATTGCCTTGGACTACAAAGAGGTCAAGCCTGTCAATCCTAAAAGAAATCAACACTGAATATTCATTGAAAGGTCTGATGCTGAAACTGAAGCTCCCTGGAAAACACCTTGCTGCTGGGAAAGCCTGAGGGCAGGAGGAGAAGAGGATGGCAGAGGATGAGATGGTTGGATGGCATCACTAACTCAATGAACAAGAGTTTGAGCAAACTGTGGGAGATAGTGAAGGACAGGGAAGCATGTCATACTGCAGTCCATGGAGTCACCAAGCTGGACACAATTTAGCCACTGAACAGCAACCCACGTGCTTCCCCTTCAAGTGTGTCAGGAACTATTACACTACAATGTGTCTCCTTTATAAAATTTCAGCTACAAATATCCAACCAATGTCTTTAAAGATCAGTCTTAGTTTCTTGCAAAAGAGACAGGATTTTCTGTGGTATGTTTAGGTCTATAGATGAGAAATTTTCTGCATTCTTAATGATTCACTTTGTCGTTCAAGAAGGTGGTGTCAATGTGTTGTAGTTTTCTCTGACTTGTTGCCATGTATTTCTGCACTACAAGTTTTTTCTTCATTTTGAATGACAAATTTATGCCTCTGCAGTTTTACAAAAGTCCAACATTAGTATTGTAACAGATATTTTTAAAAACAAAAATCCCTTCTTATTTCTTTCCTTATAGTGAAAATAAGTTCTAATGTAGGTCTTCATAAAAGGGATTGACTAATGTGAACTTTAGTAAAGTGGGAGATACCTGCATTCTTCCTTTCTGCAAGCAGAGAATGTTAGGTCGTCTTTCATTGTTACATAACTGTTTATAAATCAGAGCTTCTCTGACTACAATACTCCAACTCATGTTACTTCTCACAAATGTCACATTCCCTAACTCAGTGGTCTAGTGGAAGAATTTCCTCCATAATTTTGCATGGCTGTCTCTAAAGAGGCATTCTCCAATACAATGGAGAAAAGAGAGTCTCTTCAACAACATTCTCTTACACCATACAGAAAATAGCCCCCAAATGGATTAAAGATCTAGATGTAGGACTGCTGCTGCTACTGCTAAGTCACTTCAGTTGTGTCCGACTCTGTGTGATCCCATAGATGGCAGCCCACCAGGCTCTCCCGTCCCTGGGATTCTCCAGGCAAGAACACTGGAGTAGATTGCCATTTCCTTCTCCAGTGCATGAAAGCGAAAAGTGAAAGGAAGTCACTCAGTCGTGTCTGACTTTTCGCGACCTCATGGACTGCAACCTACCAGGCTCCCCCATCCATGGGATTTTCCAGGCAAGAGTACTGGAGTGGGGTGCCATCGCCTTCTCCAATGTAAGACTAAACACTGCAAAATTCCTAGAGGAAATCACAGGCAGGACACACTTTGACATAAATCACAGTAGGAGCTTTTGGATCTGTCTCCTGGATCTATTTTTGTTCTATGGCAACAGAACAAAAGACTTAAAAAAAAAAAAAAAAAAAAGGATGTTTTCAAAGTCCTATTCTTACTGACACACCTTGAATTCCATTTACTGTCCCAAGAAAAAGGCATTTGTATGAACTTCAACTCACCCTTGTCAGGCTTTCTTGTGTGGTTTTTAAAATAAGCCCATATCTTTAGTGGGCTAAAGAGGACCTTAAATTCAGGGTTTAACTCTGGCTTCTTTTCAAAGTAATGGCCCCACAGTAAATGGACCCCTTGCTAGTTCTCTAATGCTTTTAAACACATGTATTTTATATCTTTCTAACTCTGCTGGTGGTTTGTATTGAAATGCTTATTACAAAACAAACATTCTTGCTTCTTCAGGTGACACATACTATCACTCTATTTATATTTAATTTTCTAGTTTGAGTATAAATGTAACTTATAGGGAATTATCACAGATTATCACAGATTTTGAGTCACTATGGCATTTACATTTCCAGTGTCTTACTTTTATCGGAACATATAAATTCTGCTTCATTGACGTGATCAAGCAAATTCTTTTACATCATTCACATAAGAAAAAAAGCATGAGTAGCTCTTTGCATTCCACAGGAAAAATCATAGAGAATTATACCTATGCATATACTATGTCTCCAGCTCTGAGTCATAATTAGTTCACTGTATTCTGGATCATATAAAATAGCTTTTCTAAATGATGGATAAGGTCTTTATATTTTGTTACTTACTGGTAAGAAAATAACCAGATGCTTAAATATATTTTATGTACCTAGGCTCAGGTGTTCTTTAAACTTAGATGTATTGTAGGTAATATTTAGAGTTGCTGGATTTCATCCATTTATTAGGTAAGTTGAAAAACACCAATTTGGGGTGAGACTCAGCATGTAATAAGATCCCAAGCTGGTCCAGAGAAACATTTAATGATTCTTTATCTAATGCCCTTATGACCCACAAAGAGTGATATTTAGCTATATGTGTGTGGAGATGCAAATACTCAAGGCAGCACATGCAAAATAGTTAACAATGGAAGCCCTCCAATCTCTGACGTAGAGTCAAGCTTGTTGGAAAAGTGATGTATCTTTAGTTTTTGTCATTATTTATTTCCGTAAGGTCTGCCCTGGGTTGGGCAGATCCCTGGAGAAGGGGATGGCGACCCATTCCAGTATTCTTGCCTGGAGAATTCTCATGGATAGAGGTATCTGGCGGGCTACAGTCCAAATGGGTCACAAAGAGTCGGACGTGACTGAATGATTAAGCACACTTCCTTTTATTACTTTAGCACCAAGTCTCCAAAGAGCACCTTCTATGTCTATTTATCCTTATCACCCCTAGAAATGATGCCTTTTGAAAATATCATCTTATATGCTACATATTTTCAAGTTCTTTCTCTGTACACTGATTTGCCACATCACAGATCTTTTTCTTTAGTGATTTAAAATTAGTGTGAGTGACTCTTTCACATTTAATTATGTCTGCACTCTATTTTCCCTGTGATTTTCACCTTCCTCTTCTCTATATCCATTTCAGGACTCCTCCACTGTCCTCAGTTTGAACCATAAGCTCCAGAGGTAATCATCTTGAAAGTTGATGTTTATATCTTTTATTTAGAGTTAATTTGACATTTGTATATTCCCAGTACCTCAGTTGTGCTGCATATATTAATTATATTTAAACTTATAAGAACCTGCCACAGCTATATTAATCACATCTAGATTGAGTTTCTATGTTTTCTTTTTTATGTTACTTTATAATAGTCACTTTCAAATTAAAAGTCCTAAGTACCTGTTTCTCTATTTCTTTTTAAGAAAGATTCCTTTAGACAAAAGTTCTGAGTTTGAATTTTGTATACAGATGTTATCTAAGTTAAATGGAAACTAATTTATAGATTTGTTCTAAATCTGAATATTGTATGCAAATGTTATCTAAATTAAATGAAATTAGCAATAATCTCATTACATATGTCTGCTATACACAAGACAATCTTTTTAACTTCACTCTAGTGCCATCCTGCATTTGAGAATTGCAAATATATACTGATTAGTCGAAAATAAATGGTTGTTTGCATAAATGTATATATTTGCTATTAATAAGTTACTATTTGTTACTAGAATGACTCTCCTAAGGTGATTAGCCAGGGGAAGCCTCTGAAAATATACCACACACTGGAAGGATCTCTCGATTCTCTGGAGCATGATTCCTAGGTGAATTTTATCTTGAACCAGCAGCTTGGGGACTAAGTATTTTAACAGCTCAGTGAAGTGTTAAATGCCCACTCATATCTTCCTTTATCTGGGTGAAGACTTCTCCTTGGGTATTAATGTTACTGCCAAGATGTAAAATATAAGCCATTACGTTAGTAGATATGAACCATATTGAAATAGTCATGCAAATGATTTAGAAAAATCCAAAATCAAGCCCATTTCTTTAATTATCCAGCTCTTCACATTATTTTTTTTTTAATTTAAAAAACTGGAAATAGAAATGCCCTATGACCCAGAAATCCCACTGCTGGGCATACACACTGAGGAAACCAGAATTGAAAGAGACACGTATACCCCAATGGTCATCACAGCACTCTTTATAATAGCCAGGACATGGAAGCAACATAGATGTCCATCAGCAGATGAATGGATAAGAAAGCTGTGGTACATATACACAATGGAGTATTACTCAGTCATTAAAAAGAATGCATTTGAATAAATTCTAATGAGGTGGTTGAACCTGGAGCCGATTATACAGAGTGAAGTAAACCAGAAAGAAAAACACCAATACAGTATACTAACACATATATATAGAATTTAGAAAGATGGTAACGATAACCTGTATGTGAGACAGCAAAAGAGACACAGATGTATAGAACAGTCTTTTGGACTCTGTGGGAGAGGGAGGGGGGATGATTTGGGAGAATGGCATTGAAACATGTATAATATCATATATGAAATGAGTTGCCAGTCCAGGTTTGATACATGATACAGGATGCTTGGGGCTGGTGAACTGGGATGACCCAGAGGGATGGTATGAGGAGGGAGCTGGGAGGGGGATTCAGGATTGGGAGCACGTGTACACCCATGGTGGATTCATGTTGATGTATGGCAAAACCGATACAATATTGTAAAGTAATTAGTCTCTAATTAAAATAAATAAATTTAAAAAATCAATAGAAAAATTATTTATTTTGATTGGAGGTTAATTACTTTACAATATTGTATTAGTTTTGCCATACATCAACATGAATACACCACAGACGTACACGTTTTCCCCATCCTGAACCCCCCTCCCACCTCCCTCCCTGTACCATCCCTCTGGGTCATCACATTATTGACTAAAAGTATTATCAAATGTTTGTTCAATTAAGCGGGTTAGTTGAACATAATAGTGAAGTTTTGAATTTGATACTGAAATACATTTTCAATAAAATCTTTCAAATTTGATTACTTATCACCCACATTAACTGTGGATTCTTGAAGCCAACTCTGGATAATTTTCCAATCTGAACTGTGAAGTGTTTAAAAGCATTGAAGATGCTCCTGCTTTGTACAGGCAGAGAGATATATCTGTGTGCCCAAGCACTTCCAGCTGCAGGGACTAAGTGTGCCCTGATCTTTGTTCTGTGGTCACAGCAGGGTGGATGTGGTGGCAATTCTGACTTATCTTAATTGAACTAAATTTCATCTTCAAGGACCAAAGACAGAATTGGAGAAGTCTGGAATTGGAACAAATGACAGAAGAGGAAATAAGAAACCCAGGTAACACATTCACAAAAATTCTTCTCTGCTATGAGAATAGGGAAATTAAAGTTATTTGGAATGAATTAAGTATGTTTCTTCAGAAGCAGATTTTAAAGGATGATCTCAAGCTTTTTATGCCAGAAGCTCCTGGAATAATAAGCTACTTACATTTTTTCCATTTTGCAAAATATTATTGAATTAAGAATAGTGACAATATATGTATCCAATATTTTGTTTTACAAATATTTGATTTCTCTATTTTGGCATAGAGAAATAGAGAAAACACATAACAAAACATGGCAATATAATATAACCTGGAAATGGTCTTGATTATAACTTTTTAAAAAGTGCTTTATGTAATTTAGAGAATTTAATATAATTTTGAATTTTAAAGTGTCAACATTTAAGATAATAGATTAATATAGCTCTTTATAAATCATTATCTCATCCATGATTTCTTTAAATATGCTGGCTCTATTTTATTCATTAATAAATTTTTATTGTGGTAAAGTAAACCTTGAGCGCGGGCGGCTGCGACCGGTGCACTTGAGCGTAGCTGAGAGGAGTTACCCCATGTCCGAGGTAAGGAGCAGAAGCTGGGAGGACCCCATGCCCAAAGGGTGGTGGCCAAGAGGAGTTACCCCACGTCTGAGATCAGGGGCAGCGGCCGAGAGTGCCAGGCTGCGATGGCGCAGGAACGGCGGAGAAGAGCTACCCAAGTCCGAGGTGAGGGGGGGTGGTCGGGAGGCGCTACCCACGCCCCCACGCTTGAGGCCAGAGGCAGCAGCCAGGAGGACCAACCCCACGCCCAAGGCCAGGAGCAGCAGCCGGGAAGACCAAACCCACATCCAAGGAGCAGTGGCTGCGTGGGCACAGGAGGGCCTAGAGCTATTCCACATTGAAGAGCAAAAAGGGAAGCAGTGAGGAGATACCCCTCATCCAAGGTAAGGAGAAGCTGCTGCCCTTTGCTGGAGCAGCCGTGAAGAGATACTCCACGCCCAGGGTAAGAGAAACCCAAGTAAGATGGTAGGTGTTGCAAGAGGGCATCAGAGGGCAGACACACTGAAACCATACTCAGAGAAAACTAGTCAATCTAATCACACTAGCACCACAGCCTTGTCTAACTCAATGAAACTAAGCCATGCCTGTGGGGCCACCCGAGAAGGGGGGGGGGTGGTCATGGTGGAGAGGTCTGACAGAATGTGATCCACTGGAAAAGAAATTGGCAAACCACTTCAGTATTCTTGTTTTGAGAATCCCATGAAGAGTAGAAAAGGCAAAATGATAGGCTACTGAAAGAGGAACTCCCCAGGTCAGTAGGTGCCCAATACGCTACTGGAGATCAGTGGAGAAATAACTCCAGAAAGAATGAAGGGATGGAGCCAAAGCAAAAACAATACACAGTTGTGGATGTGACTGGTGATAGAAGCAAGGTCCGATGCTGTAAAGAGCAATATTGCATAGGAACCTGGAATGTCAGGTCCATGAATCAAGGCAAATTGGAAGTGGTCAAACTGGAGATGGCAAGAGTGAATGTTGACATTCTAGGAATCAGCGAACTGAAATGGACGGGAATGGGTGAATTTAACTCAGATGACTATTATATCTACTACTGCGGACAGGAATCCCTCAGAAGAAATGGAGTAGCCATCATGGTCAACAAAAGAGTCTGAAATGCAGTACTTGGGTACAATCTCAAAAATGACAAAGTGATCTCTGTTCGTTTCCAAGGCAAACCATTCAAAATCACAGTAACTGAAGTCTATGCCCCAACCAGTAATGCTGAAGAAAAAACAAGACCAGGAGCTGACTGTGGCTCAGGTCATGAACTCCTTATTACCAAATTCAGACTGAAATTGAAGAAAGTAGGGAAAAGCACTAGACCATTCAGGTATGACCTAAATCAAATCCCTTATGATTATACAGTGGAAGTGAGAAATAGATTTAAGGGCCTAGATCTGATAGATAGGGTGCCTGATGAACTATGGAATGAGTTTCGTGACATTGAACAAGAGACAGGGATCAAGACCATCCCCATGGAAAAGAAATGCAAAAAAGCAAAATGGCTGTCTGAGGAGGCCTTACAAATAGCTGTGAAAAGAAGAGAAGCAAAAAGCAAAGGAGAAAAGGAAAGATATAAGCATCTGAGTAAAGAGTTCCAAAGAAAACCAAGAAGAGATAAGAAAGCCTTCCTCAGCGATCCATGCAAAGAAATAGAGGGAAACTACAGAATGGGAAAGACTAGAGATCTCTTCAAAAAAATTAGAGATACCAAGGGAACATTTCATGCAAAGACAGGCTTGATAAAGGACAGAAATGGTATGGATCTAACAGAAGCAGAAGATATTAAGAAGAGGTGGAAAGAATACACAGAAGAACTGTACAAAAAAGATCTTCACGACCCAGATAATCACGATGATGTGATCACTTACCTAGAGCCAGACATCCTGGAATGTGAAGTCAAGTGGGCCTTAGAAAGCATCACTACGAACAAAGCTAGTGGAGGTGATGGAATTCCAGTTGAGCTATTTCAAATCCTAAAAGATGATGCTGTGAAAGTGCTGCACTCAATATGACAGCACATTTGGAAAACTCAGCAGTGGTCACAGGACTGAAAAGGTCAGTTTTCTTTCCAATCCCAAAGAAAGGCAATGTCAAAGAATACTCAAACTACCGCAAAATTTCACTCATCTCACATGCTAGTAAAGTAATGCTCAAAATTCTCCAAGCCAGGCTTCAGCAATACATGAACTGTGAACTTCCAGATGTTCAAGCTAGTTTTACAAAAGGCAGAGGAACCAGAGATAAAATTGCCAACATCCACTGGATCATGGAAAAAGCAAGAGAGTTCCAGAGAAACATCTATTTCTGCTTTATTGACTATGCCAAAGCCTTTGACTGTGTGGATCACATTAAACTGTGGAAAATTCTGAAAGAGATGGGAATACCAGACCACTTGACCTGCCTCTTAAGAAATCTATATGCAGGTCAGGAAGCAACAGTTAGAACTGGACATGGAACAACAGACTGGTTCCAAATAGGAAAAGGAGTTTGTCAAGGCTGTATATTGTCACCCTGCTTATTTAACTTTTATGCAGAGTCCATCATGAGAAACGCTGGACTGGAAGAAGCACAAGCTGGAGTCAAGATTTCTGGGAGAAATACCAAAAACCTCAGATATGCAGATGACACCACCCTTATGGCAGACAGTGAAGAGGAACTAAAAAAATTTCTTGATGAAGGTGAAAGAGGAGAGTGAAAAAGTTGGCTTAAAACTCAACATTCAGAAAACGAAGATCATGGCATCCAGTCCCATCACTTCATGGCAAATAGATGGGAAAACAGTGGAAACAGTGTCAGACTTTCT
>NW_011494849.1:1345308-1360652 GCF_000754665.1 Bison bison bison
TGTGAGACATTACTTTGCCAACAAAAGTCCATCTAGTCAAGGCTATGATTTTTCCAGTGGTCATGTATGGATGTAAGAGTTGAACTATGAAGATGGCTGAGCACCAAAGAACTAATATTTTTGAACTTTGTTGTTGGAGAAGAGTCTTGAGAGTCCCTTGGACTGCAAGGAAATCCAACAAGTCCATTCTGAAGGAGATCAGCCCTGGGATTTCTTTGGAAGGAATGATGCTAAAGCTGAAACTCCAGTACTTTGGCCACCTCATGCAAAGTGTTGACTCATTGGAAAAGACTTTCATGCTGGGAGGGATTGGGGGCAAGAGGAGAAGGGGACGACAGAGGATGAGATGGCTGGAATGCATCACTGACTCAATGGACGTGAGTCTGAGTGAACTCCGGGAGTTGGTGATGGACAGGGAGGCCTGGCGTGCTGCAATTCATGGGATCGCAAAGAGTCTGACACGACTGAGCGACTGAATGGAAGTGAACTGAAACCTTACACATTATTTTGCCTCCATCACCATTCTCCAAATACAGAAACTTATCATCATCTAAAACTAAAACTGTACACCCATTACACAGTAACTCTCTAACTCCTCAATTCCATAAGCCATGGTTACCCATAATGTGCTTGCTGCATCTGTCAGTATGACTATTCTGGGTATCTCATAAAAGGGAGATCAGAAAATATTTCCTTTTTTTTTTTTTGGTCTGGTTGACTATACTTAGCTTATGTCTTCAAAATTCATCCATGTTATAACATGGATTAGAACATCCTTCCTTTTGAAAGCTGGTTTATATTCTATTGTCTGTACATAGCACAATTTGTCTATAACTTCATTACTTTTTGAGCATGTGGGTGGTTTCCACCTTTGGGTTATTGTGAATAATGCTCCTATGAACATGTACAAATATGCTATGTATTACATGGTATTATATCTCATTATCCAGATAGTGTTGAATCCTTGATCCAGGTTACACAGGTAGCAAGTATGGATTTTGAGGCTGAAATTCCAAACTGTAATTTAGAATCCAAGTTCTCATACAATACAGTGTTGTCATCCAGGGCCACCCCTGAACAATTGTAAAACAAAATCAGACAAAAGTGGAATGGACTGATTGGATCTCCTTGCAGTCCAAGGGACTCTCAAGAGTCTTCTCCAACACCACAGTTCAAAAGCATCAATTCTTTGGTGCTCAGCTTTCCTCACAGTACAACCCAGGGCCACCCCCAAACAATTGTAAAACAAAACCAAACAAAAGTGACAAGAACTGTATATGAGGTATGCAGTGTACCGTCTCTGATAATTGTTTTCCGGTATTTGTGCTCAAAGTCTGCTCAATCATATTTAGGGTTTAGAGGTAGAATTTGTTTTCATTTATAATGAAAGTTATTTGTAAAATATAATATTGCTTTAAAGTGTATCTCTTAAAAAATCTGATGAGGTATTTAAGTATTTATTCAAACCTTCAAAGTTCTGCTACATTATTTTTATGATAAATTTTCAATAGTTAGGTAAAAACTCTTGCTTGTATTATAAATAGGTTTTATGATATAAACAGTTAAATAGAAACATTTGGACATGAGTTGCGATCATATATTGAAAAAGGATCTGGACTGAAACTCAAATTATCAAGGTCTATAAGTTCCAATATCCTGTCAATTAAAAGTTTTCATCAAAATTGTACACATTACATATCATATATAAATTATTTGTTTTTTCATCTTATATTGTTGAATTTGGCATAGTGTAGATCTACTTAATTTTATTTTACTTATCATTGTGAGATAGTTATCATTGATTTATATTTTTGAGCATTTAAAAAATATATATGTTTTTATTGACTATGTTAAGAAAATGTGAAGAATCTCACAAGTGTTTGAAGGAAATATATTTATTTCTACTAATGTAAAATATTTATAAATTTTATAATTTTATATCATCCTGTGTCAAAATAAAAATTTGAAGAGTTTAGAATACTAGCTATGCTTTTTTTTTTTTTTTCTTTTATACAGAATCTTTATTCTGAATGTCATTTGTGTATTGACAGGAAAGACCGTGTTAGTTCCCTTGACTTCCACATGGACATCATGGCATGGATAAAATCTTCTAAGATTCTGTGAAATGGACTTCTCTTTGTTTTCTTATAAATTAACTCAGGACCACAAAGGCTCACAGTCACTAAGTGGGCAGTCATTGCCTTGATAATAGAAGAGTCTATAAACTTTCAGGGAAGCTTCTCTTGGGAGTAGAGTTCTTCTTGCCTATATTTAAGTGGCGAGAATTAGAGGAAAAGTTTCTTAACTTTGGTGCGTGTGTGCTCCGTTGCCTTTGTGATGTTATGAACTGTAGCCCACCAGGCCCCTCTGTCCATGGGATTTTCCAGGCAAGAATACTGGAGTGCGTTGCCCTTTCCTCCTCCAGGCAATCTTCTTCTTTTATTTATTTATTTATTTATTTTAATTAATTTTATTTTATTTTTAAACTTTACATAATTGTATTAGTTTTGCCGAATATCAAAATGAATCCGCCACAGGTATACATGTGTTCCCCATCCTGAACCCTCCTCCCTCCTGCTTTTAAGAACCTTTTAAGAGCCAAATATTTATTGATAACTTAAAACACATAAGATACACTCAGATTCGGAAGATACAATCAATAACAAGACATGTTTACTGCATTGAAAAATGCAGCGGAAAACCAGCTCTAAGCACATAACTGCTTTAAATGGTCAACAGGTCAAAGGGTTATACTCTCCTACAAGAAGCTGTCTTTTGAATGCTCAGAAGAACTTCTATACACTGTGAATATTTATTTTCCATTACAAATGCATATTTACCTTCTGTGTTTTGAGTGGAGATATTTAATGAAATATATATATAATGAAATGCTAGAGTCTGAACACAGGGCTCCTTTCAGTTCAGTTCAGTTCAGTTCAGTTCAGTCTCTCAGTTGTGTCTGACTCTTTGCGACCCCATGAATCGCAGCATGCCAGGCCTCCCAGTCCATCACCATCTGCCAGAGTTCACTCAGACTCATGTCCACTGAGTCGGTGATGCCATCCAGCCATCTCATCCTCTGTTGTCCACTTTTCCTCCTGCCCCCAATCCCTCCCAGCATCAGAGTCATTTCCAATGAGTCAACTCTTCACATGAGGTGGCCAAAATACTGGAATTTAAGCTTTAGCATCATTCCTTCCAAAGAAATCCCAGGGCTGATCTTCAGAATGGACTGGTTAGATCTCCTTGCAGTCCAAGGGACTCTCAAGAGTCTTCTCCAACACCACAGTCCAAAAGCATCAATTCTTTGGCACTCAGCTTTCTTCACAGTCCAACTCTCACATCCATACATGACCACTGGAAAAACCATAACCTTGACTAAACAGACCTTTGTTGGCAAAGTAACGTCTCTGCTTTTCAATATGTTATCTAGGTTGGTCATATCCCTCCTTCCAAGGAGTAAGCATCTTTTAATTTCATGGCTTAAGTCACCATCTGCAGTAATTTTGGAGCCTGAAAAGATAAAGTCTGACACTGTTTCCCCATCTATTTCCCATGAAGTGGTGGGACCAGATGCCATGATCTTTGTTTTCTGAATGTTGAGCTTTAAGCCCACTTTTTTCACTCTCTTCTTTCACTTTCATCAAGAAGCTTTTTAGTTCCTCTTCACTTTCTGCCATAAGGGTGGTGTCATCTGCATATCTATGGTTAATGGTATTTTTCTCCACAATCTTGATTCCAGCTTGTGCTTCATCCAGCCCAGAGTTTCTCATGATGTACTCTGCATATAAGTTAAATAAGCAGGGTGACAATATACAGCCTTGACATACTCCTTTTCCTATTTGGAACCAGTCTGTTGTTCCATGTCTAGTTCTAACTGTTGCTTCCTGACCTGCATACAGGTTTCTTAAGAGGCAGGTCAGTGGTCTGGTATTCCCATCTCTTTCAGAAGTTTCCACAGTTTATTGTGATCCACACAGGTAAATGGCAACCCACTGCAGTATTCTTGCCTAGAGAACCCCATGGCCAGGGGAATCTGACAGGCTGCAGTCCATGGGGTCACAAAGAGTTGGACATGAGTTAACAGCTGCACATTTTTTTATTCATGCATGTTAAAGTTCAGGCTTTGATTTTCTCATTTTTCTATGATCTGGAAGTATAAGGCTTCTGAGAAGGAAGTTTTGATGCTGATCTTGAGTTATCTGTCATTCCATCTGCAGTCTGATTACTCAGAAAATCTGAAATTCCTCTATCTCCTTCTCATTCAGTGTCTGCAAATGATACTTTTTTGTCAATTTCAAAGCATATACTATGCAGCTCATGATCTTTGCCATTTGCTATTTGCCTTTTTTTCAATCATTTCTTATTTTCACTTCTCTATACTTTTATTCTCCCTCTGATGTTTGAGTTCAAATTGGCTTGCCAGAGGCACTATGAAAATCTCAAGATCTTTACAAATGACAGTCTGGAAAATAAACACTGAGATGAAGCACATTTGAAGCAATTACATGAAAAATTGGTCCTACATCATATGTGAAAGACTCAACAATTTACTTTCCTTTAGTGAGAATTAACGTATTTCACACAGACTCATAACCCTAAGAACTTATAATTTGAATAAAATAACCAGTCTAAACTATTGGTTATTTTAATAAACAGGTGTCCTCTAACACATATAAATTCACCTGGTTAAAATAAAAAGGTTGTACCAGCAAAAATGTTAGGATTCCATTTAGGATAAAGCTTTCAATGACAAGAATTTGGAAACACACATATTTGGAAATAAAACTGCCTTCCCTGATAGTTCAGCAGGTAAAGAATCCACCTGCAGTTCAGGAGACCCCAGTTTGATTTCTGGAAAAAGGAAGATCTGCTGGAGAAGGGATTGGTTACCCATTCCAGTATTCTTGAGCTTCCATGGTGTCTCAGATGGTAAAAAGTATGTCTGCAAAGCAGGAGACCTAGGTTTGACCCCTGGGTTGGGAAGATCCCCTGGAGAATGAAATGGCCACCCACTCTTGGAGAATTCCATGGAGAGAGGAGACTGGCAGGCTACATTCCATGGGGTCACAAAGAGTAGGACACAACTGAGCAACTTTCACTTCACTTTCAATAGGAATAGGAGTTGGGATGTGACTTTCCAAAATTGTCTTGTGCTCATACTCAGACATTCAGTCACATCCAGCAATTTGTGACCCTATGTACAATAGCCCACTAGGCTCCTCTGTCCATGTTATCCACCAGGCAAAAATTCTGGAGTGCGTTGCTATTTTCTTATCCAGGAAATCTTCTCACTCAAAGGATTGAGCCCATGTTTCTTACACCTCCTGAATTTGCAGGCATATTCTTTAACATTAGCCCCACCTGGAAAGTTCAAGCCTAAGGAAAATCAAATAATATTTCTAGGCTTTTGGAAAGAATTATTTCCATTATAAAATGATTTAATTTAAAATCTTAATTTTGATATCTTAATTCAGTTATGACTAACAATGATCAGTTCTAAACAATTTTGGAAAGCAGAAAAAAAAATGTTTCTGTAGTACCCAATCCCTTACATTTTCTTTGTCCATTTTTTCCCTCCAATACCTAGTTTGTAATAAATGTTTATTTTTTGTATGTATTATTTGGGTGTATATATATTCAAACAAAATAATTATGTCATTCTGCTTTCTTTAATAGAAAGATTTCATACATTTTTATCTGTGCTCAGTTACTCTCTGATGAGTTTTGAAATTTAGTTTAATTAGAGTTTAATAAGCACTGAGGGTTTCACTGGTGGCTCAGATGGTAAAGAATTGGCTTGCAATTGAGTGGACCCAGGTTCAATCCCTGGGACAGGAAATCCCTGAGAGAAGGGTATGGCTACCCACTCCAGTATTCTTGCCTGGAGAAACCTATGGACAGAGGAGCCTAGTGGACTAAAGTTCATGCAGTTGCAAAAGAGAAAGACGCAGCTGAGTGACTAAGCATGAGCAAAAATAGGCATTGAAAAATAGGCAAAGAACCACTGCCTGGTTCTTTCACTGTTGTGGGTGACTTATTTATCAATTTTTGGAACTCAAAATTTTCAGAAAATTATTTATCTAAAGCTCAGCTTATAATTTTATGCCCTATGACTAGGTGTCACTTCACATAAAGATATAAAGAAAGTAATTAGACTTTGGTTATTTATATGGTAGATCTCAGAAGGCCAAAATGCACTTAGGAAAAAAAAAAAAGAAATGATATGTAAAGCAAAAAAATAGTTCTTTGTGAAAGATATTCTGGAGAAATCATCTTTTTTTCTCACTTGGTCCATAAACTTACAGATATACTCACTCATATAACAACCCAGTTGGAATACTGAAGTCTCATTAGTGGATTTGAAGCCCGGATTTGATAAAATGAATGGAGTGCTGTGTAAGGATATTGCAAAGTGTCATGTTCCAAAGGCTTGCTCTGTGTGAGATCCGATTGAACAAACACTCTCGAGAACAGCATTCCATATTTTGTACAAAGCATGTGATCTTCTCAGATTCATTACTGACCCCTTGGTTTGCAGCCTCTGATACCTGATCAACAGCTTCAGAACACATGGAAAATAGGAACAATGTAAGAGAGTTTGTCCTCCTGGGGCTCACACAAAACCCTGAGATGCAAAAAAGTTCTATTTATTTTATTCTTACTCATGTATATTATGACAATAATGGGCAATCTGCTTATCATGGTGACTCACAGCCAGCCTATCACTGGATTCCCCCACGTACTTTTTTCTGGCTTCTTTGTCGTTTATAGATGCTGTCTATTCTACCACCATTGCTCCCAAAATGATCATCGACTTGCTTAAGGACAAAAAGACTATTTCCTTCCAGGCTTGTATGACTCAGATCTTTATAGATCATTTAACTGATGGTACTGAAGTCACTCTTCTGGTGGTGATGGCCTATGACCAATATGTAGCCATCTACAAACCTCTTCATTATTTGATCATCATGAATCAGAGGGTATGTGTCCTCATGCTGCTGGTGGCCTGGACTGGAGGCTTTCTGTACTCACTGGTTCAATTGCTCTTTATTTATCAGCTCCCTTTCTGTGGCCCCAATGTCACTGACAACTTCCTGGGTGACATGTAGCCTTTACTGAAACTTGCTTGTGCTGATACCCACCTCATTGGACTCTCTATGATAGCTAATAGAGGGAAATTTGCAGTGTTGTCTTCTTCAACCTCTTAGTGTCTTATGGGGTCATATTAAACTCCCTGAAGACTCATGGTTTGGAAGGGAATCACAAAGCCTTCTACACGTGTACATCTCATATAGCTGTGGTCATTTTATTATTTGTTCCTTGTATCGTTCTGTATGCAAGGCCTAATGCGAACTTTTCCATTGATAAATCCATGATGGTGGTCGTAACTTTCATAACTCCTATGTTGAATTCTTTAAGCTACACTTTGAGAAATGCATAGATGAAAAATGCCATGAGGAAACTCTGGAGTAAAAATGTGATCTTAGTTGGAAGAGGGAGTTTTCCATCATGTAGGATGTGAAAGTAGTTTTTTTTTTTTTTTCCCCAGAATCAAAGAATTGTCACTCTCAGTGACTATATTTCGAAAATCATTTCCTTTGGTTTATCTATCCTGTTTATTCTGAAACCACTATATAAATTAAACTTTAAGTGGAACATTTTATAGTCCTGAGAGGCCAAGAGAATCACATAAACCTCTAGATATATAACATACTGTATTAAGATTCTTTAGTAACAACAACTTTTTTTCTATTGGAAGATTTTATTTGTGGGTGTTGATACTTGTCTGGTACTGAGAAATATGACCTAGTAGAAAGATCTCTTTTAGTCCAAGAAAGAGAAATTGGAAATTTAAATTTCTGATTGCTAAAAAAATTATTAATCTATCAATAAAAATAAATCAAGTAATTTAAAATTTCACAGACTTTGTCCATAGAGGAAGATAAAATAATTAGAAATTAACATTCTTTATTCTGTAATGGTGGTGTATGGTGGATTTTGTCTATTCAAATCAAGTTTTGCACTGAAAATTTCAAATTTTAACTCCATTCTGTGCAGCTTTTTCAGTTGACCTCCTCTGATTCCAGTTAAGCTATTTCAAATCCTGAAAGATGATGCTGTGAAATTTCTGCACTTAATATGCTAGCAAATTTGGAAAACTCAGCAGTGGCCACAGGACTGGAAAAGTTCAGTTTTTATTCCAATCCCAAAGAAAGGCAATGTCAAAGAATGCTCAAACTAATGCACAGTTGCTCTCTTCTCACACGCTAGTAAAATAATGCTCAAAATTCTGCAAGCCAGGCTTCAGCAATATTTGAACCGTGAACTTCCAGATGTTCAAGCTGGTTTTAGAAAAGGCAGGGGAACCAGAGACCAAATTGCCAACATCTGCTGGATCATCGAAAAAGCAAGAGAGTTCCAGAAAAACATCTATTTCTGCTTTATTGACTATGCCAAATCCTTTGACTGTGTGGATCACAATAAACTGTGGAAAATTCTTCAAGAGATGGGAATACCAGACCACCTTATCTGCCTCTTGAGAAATTTGTATGCAGGTCAGGAAGCAACATTTAGAACTGGACATGGAACAACAGACTGGTTCCAAATAGGAAAAGGAGTACATCAAGGCTGTATATTGTCACCCTCTTTATTTAACTTATATGAACTTATATGCAGAGTACATCATGAGAAACGCTGGATTGGAAGAAGCACAAGCTGGAGTCAAGATTGCCAGGAGATATATCAATAACCTCAGACATGCAGATGACACCACCCTTATGGCAGAAAGTGAAGAGGAACTAAAAAGCCTCTTGATGAAGGCGAAAGAGGAGAGTGAAAAAGTTGGCTTAAAGTTCAACATTCAGAAAACAAAGATCATGGCATCTGGTCCCACCACTTCATGGGAAATAGATGGGGAAACAGTGGAAACAGTGTCAGACTTTATTTTTGGGGGCTCCAAAATCACCGCAGATGGTGACTGCAGCCATGTAAGTAAAAGACACTTACTCCTTAGAAGAAAAGTTATGACCAACCTAAATAGCATATTGAAAAGCAGAGACATTACTTTTCCAACAATGGTCCGTCTGGTCAAGGCTATGGTTTTTCCAGTGGTCATGTATGGATGTGAGAGTTGGACTGTGAAGAAAGCTGAGTGCCGAAGAATTGATGCTTTTGAACTGTGGTGTTGGAGAAGACTCTTGAGAGTCCCTTGGACTGCAAGGAGATCCAACCAGTCCATTCTGAAGGAGATCAGCCCTGGGGTTTCTTTGGAAGGAATGATGCTAAAGCTGAAACTCCAGTACTTTGGCCACGTCATGTGAAGAGTTGACTCATTGGAAAAGACTCTCATGCTGGTAGGGATTGGGGGCAGGAGCAGAATGGGACGACAGAGGATGAGATGCCTGGAATGCATCACTGACTCGATGGACCTGAGTCTGAGTGAACTCCGGGAGTTGGTGATGGACAGGGAGGCCTGGCATGCTGTAATTCATGGGGTCGCAAAGAGTTGGACACAACTGAGTGACTGTACTGAAACTGAACTGATACTTGAAATACCTTTAACTCATTCATATCACTCCAGAGTCTGTCTACTTTAAACTATCTTGGTACAGGTTTTTAATGCAATAAATGTTTAACATTTTGGATATATGTTTTTTTGTTTTATGTAATGAATGGCTTTCTGACTCTCTGTAAATGATGTTAGTTCCTTAAGTGATGAAATCAAATTGTCCTCTCTTTTTGCAGTAGCCTTTGGCAGTTTGGGGAATCAAATATTGTATTACAAAGATCATTATTGTCCCCCCCCCCCACCCGGCTTCACTGGGTCTTCACTGCAGTGCACAGGCTTTTCTAGTTGCAGCCCACAGGCTTCTTTAATTGTGGCACTCTGTCCCCAGAATGCTTTGCTCAGTAGTTGTGTTGCATGGGCTCAGGCTGTAGGCTTAGATGCTCCACAGCTTTTGATATCTTAGTTCTCCATCCAGGGATCAAACCCATGTCTCCTGAGTTAGAAGAAAGATATGTAACCACTGGTCCACCAGGGAAGTCCTACGACTTAGAGACTGAATAGTAACAACATGTGATGATGGATCTGCAAGCTGGGAAAAAGGTGTTCACCAGCTTCCAACCCTGCAATAGCCTTGATCTGGGACTTTCAACTTCCAGAACTGTGAAAAAACATTTGCCCGTCTTCTAAGCTACACAGTCTATAGTATTTTGTTAAGGCAAACCAAACTGGCTAAAATGATGGTGATAATAAGGCTGCTGCTCATGTATAATACAGGTTTGGTGAACAGAGGTCTGAATTGAATCTGATTCAATTCAGGGAAAAAACAAAAACAACAAAAAGCAAAACAAACAAACAAACAACTAGCCAATCCAATCACCAGGGATGTGGAAAATTTCCAAATCCAGATCTTGAATAAAGGAGACATAAGGTATTTTTAAATAATAACCTTGTAATATCACCATTATACGTCGGGTAGATCTTCAATCTAATCTTTCTCTGAGGGATCTGAGGTCACTGACCAGAGTGTAATTGTGATCAGGACAAATCAATTCCATTCAGTCGCTCAATTGTGTCTGACTTCTTGCGACACCATAGACTTCAGCACACAAGGCTTTCTGTCCATCTCTAACTCCCAGAGCTCTCTCAAACTCATGTCTGTTGAGTCAGTGATGCCATCCAACCATCTCATCCTCTGTTGTCGGCTTCTCCTCCTGCCTTCAATCTTGCCCAACATGAGGATCTTTTCCAATGAGTCAGTTCTTTGCATAAGGTGGCCAAAGTATTGGAGTTTCAGCTTCAACATCAGCCCTTCCAATAAACATTCTGGACTGATTTCCTTTAGGATTCACTTATTGGATTGACTTGCAGTTCAAGGGACTCCCAAGAGTCTTCTCCAACACCACAGTTCAAAAATATCAATTCTTTGCTGCTCAGCTTTCTTTATAGTCCAATTCTCATATCCATACATGACTACTGGAAAAACCATAGCTTTGACTAGATGGACCTTTGTAGGCAAAGTAATGTCTGTTTTTTAAATATATTGTCTGGGTTTGTCATAGCTTTTCTTCCAAGGAGCAAGTGTCGTAATTTCATGGCTGCAGTCACCATCTGCAGTGGTTTTGGAGACCAAAAAGGTAAAGTCTGTCACTGTTTCCATTGTTTCCCCATTTATTTGCATTGAAATGATGGGGCAAGATGCCATGATCTTAGTTTTCTGAATGTTGAGTTTTAAGCCAACTTTTGCACCTTCCACTTTCACTTTCAACAAAAGGCTCTTTAGTTCTTCTTACTGGAAATTATTTGAAGTAGATTCTAAGCTAAAGCTCATGGCTGTTTGCCAGAATGCCACTCTTCTCCACTGATCAGAAAACAAATTGATATGTTTTGTAACAAATACACTGTCATATTTTATTCCAGAAAATACAGGTTTATTTCAGAACAGCAAGAATTGCAATTGGCGACCTAGATAGTCAGGGACAGGGAAACTTGGTGTGCAGTTTATGGGGTTTGCAAAGAGTCAGACACGACTTAGTGACAGAACAACAACAACCATGGCAAACCATGTGCAATTTTTCCCAAGGCAAGGGAATGCTTTTAGAGAAGGGAAAAGAGAGTTAAGGGGTGGGGATCTAGTAAATAAAGAGCCTGTGGCTTTTCATCGGTTAAGCCCTTGCCAGCAAAGAGGAACATTTCTTCTCCCTTTTGTTTTGCTATGTTATAGGCTATAAGAGTTCCCCATTCTGGTTTCCCAGCTCCATAATTAAGTATTTGTTTATTCATTTATTTTAATGTGAGAGAATCTTGGCCCAAAGCTCTCCTAGTGGGTCAGTTCTGAATATCTGATAGACTACATGTATTCTAAAGAAGGTGTACATTTCCATATTGAGTTCTTGGTGTTTGAGCAGTTTTCATAGTGACTGAGTAGAAGTATTTGGAACTAATTTATCGTTTCACATTGGTAAGCAAAAAGCAGATCCACATTGTTGTGCAACCAAAGAGATTTGATGAATTCAGGGACTAAGTCTTATCCTGTTCCCATCTAAGTTACTTGTTTGGTTTAGGAAGCAAATGAAGAGACTGGATAAGTCAGTGTGGAAACTGGAAGCTTTAACAAAAAATTCTATATTACTAATCTTTACCTTGTATTACTTTTCTTTATATGAGTAAATCCTATAAGAGTGTCAAGAGATTTATTTTTGTATCTCTTGTATTTGTATTTTGTATCTCTCAATCTCTTTAATTCACTCCTCAGATCTTACTTGGGAAAAAAAAAAAAAACACATGAAGCTCATAGAAGTAATGGCATAGATCATGTGGGCATGTCTTTTGTTTTAATTAGTCTGTAACAAATGGGAATATCAGCTATTCCATGTAGGGAGAAGATAAAACAGGTTAGAATTTAATGAAAACTTAATTCTTGCTTTAAACTGCTTGAACAAAATATGCAATTTTAGAAATGTTTCTTTCTTTCATAGGTCTCAGTTTTTCCATATGCAAAACAAAATGAATGAATAACTTTCGAATACAGTAATTACTCTCTCATGTTCCTGCTCAGTCACTCAGTAGTGGTCCACTCTTTGTGATCCCATGGACTGCAGCCTGCCAGGTTCCTCTTTCCATGGGATTTCTCAGACCAGAAAACTGGAAGGGGTTACCATTTCCTTCTCCAGAGGATCTTCCCACTCAAGAATTGAACTTGAGCCTCATGCATTGGCAAGCAGACTCTTTACCACTGAGACCGCATGGAGCTCACAGCCTTACCTGCTTACTGTGGTGACTATGATATACAGCCAGACTTTGCACACTCTGTGAAGTATTCCTTCCTGGTCTTCTTGTCATTGGTAGACACCTGCTATTCCTCTTCACAATCCGTAAAATGCTAGCTGATTTACTCTCTGATTCAAAAGTTGTGTAATTCAGAGACTTCCCTGGTGATCTAGTAATTAAGAGCCCACACTTTCACTCCAGACTCATGGGGTTCGATCCTTGGTTGGAGAACTAAGATCTCCAAAAAAGAAAAGAAAACCTATATAATTCAGTGGCTGAAGGTAACAGGATTGTGGAAGAGGAATAGCAGGTTGTCTGTGACAGTGCCAATGTAGGTGATAAGTATCATCAAAAACAGAATTCTTTGTATCTAAGGATTCTGTGCAGCTCCCATTAGAATGAATTGAGTCACTTGAATTGTATCTTCTTTCATTTCAGTGATATGATGAATTCGGAAGTGGGGACTTAATGAAATAAGACAATGTTTTCAACACCAAGGTAATAAGAAGTTAATGCTTTGGGTTTTCAGATATGTCCAAAACATTTCAGCAATAAGAAAATATTTGTTCCCATGGTATGCAAAAGGAAAAAAAAACATGTTACTTTCTCCATTTCACTGACAGTATTTTTTATTTATTTATTTTAACTTTTTATTTATTTGCTTGTTTTAATTGGAGGCTAATTAGTTTACAATATTGTCATGGGTTTTGGCATACATTGACGTGAATCAGCCACAGGTGTACGTGTGTCCCCCATCCCAAAGCACCTTCCCACCTCTGTCGCCATCCCATCCCTCTGGGTTGTCCCAGTGCACCGGTTTTGGGTGCCCTCTTTCACGCATCAAATTTGGACTGGTGATCTATTTCACATATGGTAATGTACATGTTTCAATGATATTATCTCAAATCATTCCACCCTTGCCTTCTCCCACTGATATTATTTTATTTTATTTTTAAATTTTTAATCATAAAATAATTGCTTTACTATGTCGTGTTGGTTTCTGCCATACAACAACATGTATCAACCATAAGTATACATATAGCTCCTCTCTTTTGAGCCTCTCTCTTAATTCCCCCACCGTCTCACCCCTCTGGGTCATCATAGAGCACCAGGCTGAGCTCCCTGTGTTATACAACAACTTCCCACTAGTTATATATTTTTAAGCATGGTAATGTATATATTTCAATGCTACTCTCTCCATTTGTCCCACCATCTCCTTCCCCTATTGTGTCTACAAGTCCATTCTTTATGTCTGTGTCTCTATTTCTGCCCTGCAATCAAGTTTATCAGTACCGTTTTCCTAGATTCCATATCCAGGACATGGAACCAACTTAGATGTCCATCAATAGATGAATGGATAAGAAGTTGTGGTACATATATACAATAGGATGTTTCTCAGCCATAAAAAGAACTGAATTTGAGTCAATTGAACTGAGATGGACGAACCTAGAGCCTGTTATACAAAGTGAAGTAAGTCAGAAAGAGAAAAACTAATATCGTATCAGAGCGAACTTTAAGGCTGTTTTATTCAGCTTATTATGAGGCTTAAAATGCTAAAGTTCTTCTTCTACATCTTATGACAAGTGGTCCCTGGGTCTTTGCTGGATGCCATCTAGGCACAGAGAGCTCACGATGTAATAACCTGGTTGCTTCTCAGCCAGTAAGAAATGTGAAAAACACTTCTTTAGATATTAAAGAAGGTACTTGTGCAGCTGTTTGTTCTGGTTCGGCACACCGTTGATACAAAGATGAAGTCTAACTCGCTCTCCTCTTCCACATAGAAACCACTTAAATGAGCCTAGGAGACAAGGTCTGTGTCTTGTTCACCACTTTATCACCAGCACTTGGTTCAGGGTCTGGCTCATACTGATGTTCAATAAAACTAAGTGAATAGATGAGTTTGTAGACTTTCATTTCCTCTGTGTTTTCTTTTTCTCTAGCTAAGACTAAGAAAATCATTTAGTTTCTTACTTCAGGGAAAAATAAACCTGAATAAATGGTTGGAATGTATAAAAATACATAGTTCTCTCACCCATTGAGATCTCTCACTCTCTCCACCCTAAACATCGGTCTTCCTTGGTCTGTTTCAATTGACTCGCTTACCTTCTGGCCAAGAGGTAGCCCTAGCTGAACATTAGAGGGTAGGTGAGAAGGGAAAACAAACAAACAAACAAGAATGTCATGGTTACTGTCCTGGTTCCCTGTTGTGGTTTGTCAAAGGCTGGATGCCTTTAACTGAGGCTATACCATTTTGAATGAACCAAGTTCCTAAGATCTTCCTCTTCCCTTGGGAAAAATTGTCAGTGATTACGAAAATTCATTGTACACTATTTAAGCTGATGTGAAAAGGTCGAGTTGTTCTCAAATGGAAAAAAAAAACATTGTATAATTAAAGTTTAGTGTTATTTACCAATAAGCTGGAGGATCAGAAAGATTAAATAATGAAGTCATAGAACATGTAAGTCAGCATTAGGCCCAGATACTCTTATTCCATGTCCTGTGATCTTTACATTATACAGAATTCCTTTGTGTTGATGCTAGATGAGGTTTCGTCTATAAAAACTAT
>NW_011494849.1:1361626-1369508 GCF_000754665.1 Bison bison bison
TATATTAAAAGAAGAGTGGGCATCATTACTCTACATTTAACCAAGGAAAATACATCTTGGCTAAATAAATTATCTGGCCTTCCCAGGCGGCTCAGTGGTAAAGAATTTGCCCACAATGTAGGAGATCTGGGTTTAATCCCTGGGTTGGGAAGATCCTTTGGAGAAGGGAATGGCAGCTCACTCTGGTATTCTTGCCTGGAGAATTCCATGGACAGATGAGGCTGGCAGGCTACCATCCATGAAAGAGGCGGACAAAACAGAGCAATTAACTTATAAGACTGTGTTGAAAATTAATTTTGGATCTTTTCAAAAATGAAGTCAATAAGCTATCAAATTACAAAAATATATATGTCATGGAGGGGTTATAGTTTCCCCTTTTGTTGGAAATGTCCAACATCCTACTACATATGTACCATATACTTGATTGAGGAAATCAATGGACATCATGTTGTAACAATATTCAGCAAATATATTTTGGCTATGGAAACATGATGGAGAGTAAGAACACTAGCTTTAGTATCAGGAGTGATGAGTTTTATTTCACACTATGCCATTATGCTCTTCTTTAGCCTTAAATAGTTCGCCCCATTTTCACAAGTAGTTTACATAGGTAAATTGCAGTGTGTTTTCAATTTCTGTGATTCTGGCCAAGCCAGTGCTTTTATTGCCATACATATTGTTATATTTGCTTCTACTTAAGTTAGAAATAAAACAGGAAGGCTTATGAGAGCACAGTCCACCTTCCAAAATCTTTCCATTACTGGTAAACAACTTAGAAGATGTCTTTCTGAGATGAAAATGCCTTTTTGAATTGGACTAAAAGGATATGGACTCTGCACTTTTTTTTTTTTTTTTTTAAAGAATGACTTACTATCAGGCTAGTCTTTGGATTTAATATGATGAGTAATGGCAAGGTGACCCAACATGCCATTTCTTGGTCATCTGTTTTCTTTTTTGTTTGCTTTTAATATTTATTTATTTATTTTATATTGGTTTCATGGGATCTTTTTTGCTGTGTAGGGGACCTTTAGTTGTGCATGTGAACACCTAGTTATTACATGCATGTTAGATCTAGTTCCCTGACCAAATATTGAACCTGGGACCCCTGCATTCATTATTCAGAATCTTAGCCACTGGACCAACAAGGAACCCCCTAGCTCTGCTCTTGAGTGCTTTGAGAACACAAACAGAACCTCTGCAAGTTAGGTATTATGATTATCCTCATTTCACAAAGAAGAATAAATTTCAAAAAAGGTGAGTAATCTATCCAATTTCAGAGACGGAATTAGTATTCAGATCTGCATCCTTCTAAATCCAAATTTTATTCTTTTCAACCATTTAAAAGGGTATCAGACAAATGACAGAATTCTAGCAGGACCTCTCTTGTTTTGTAGTAACTAAAATGTTTTCCATAGTAATTACATACTTTCATAATGTGCCTGTGTATAGAAGCAATTGGTTCTCAGAAAGTTATATGGCCTACTATCTAAGATGGTATCTAAGATGGTGTGGAATATAAAGAAGACACTTACATATATCCTCTTAATGTATTCTTAGCACAACTGATATGAAATTTATATTGAATTTCTTATTTTCTTGGGAAACATTATAGATTATAAAAATTATCAAACATGGGGAAAAAAGTTGAGATGTTTTCAAATGATCAAAACAACATTACAAAATTAAAGTTTAGGGTTCTTATATACAGAAAAGATGGCAGTTAAGAAATATTATATAATTAAATCATAGAATATGGAAGTCAGCATAGGATCCAAAACTTTAATTCCACATCTTCTGATCTTTCATTATACAGAATTCCTGGGACTTGGTATATAATTATGATTTAGTATATAAAAATCCTTTTGATTACATGCCATAAGAAGTGACCCTTCATTAAGTCAACAATTATTTGTACAATTAAATGCAAGCTTTCTCTGAAGCACACAGTAAAATATATTTTTAAAACAGTTTTGTTATAGAAAGATGGTTTTATACTTAGTTCCTTGAATCTGAAATCCTCCTTGAAATCTGCTTTTGGAGATTATTTATAAGGAATACACATATTTAAAAAAATCATGCTATATTTAATCAAGGAAAGTACTTCTTGACTAAACAATTTACCTATGTTATATGACTTTATTACAATTAATTTAAACTCTTTTCAAAAATAAATTCTGCTATCAAAATATAAATGCATAAATATTTCACAGATATGTTTATAATCTCCTTCTTTGTTAGAAAAATCCAGCCTCCTACTATGTGGGTACCACATACTTAATTGAATAAATCAATATACATCATGATGTGAAAAAATTTAGCAAGAGTATCATGGTAAGGAAAACATGATGGTGAATAACAGAACTAGTGTCAGGATCAGGAGCCATGAGCTTTATTTCTCACTCTGCCATCATGTTCTTCCTTAACCTTAAACAGTTTTCCCTATTTCTATGAGTAGTTTACCGAGGTAAATTGCAATGATGTACCAAAATTTTGTTGTCCTGGCAAAACCAATGTGCTTATTAACATAAATATTGTTATATTTTCTCCTACTTCAATTAGAGTTAAAATTGGAAGGCTTATGAGACCACAGTCCACCTCCCAAAATCTTTCCATTTCTGGTAAACAACTTAAGAGATGTCCTTCTGGAACGAAAAATTCCTTGGATTGGATTAATACAACATGAGGTCTGCCCTTGAGTGTTTTGTCATTTTGAGAACATATTTCTCTATATATTGGAATAAATGGAGCTGTCATAAGAACACTTTTACAGGTATGTGGTTCTTGTTAAATTTATCCCTGAATCTATGAAATGTCTAACTATATCTCGTCTAGTTTCTTATTAACAGTGGCAAGATCCAGTATAATTTTTCCTGCTTCCATTCTAGTTAACCAGTCAAGCTTGAGAATCTGTGTGGCTGTCTCCTCAGGGTTCTAAAAAACTTTATTTTGGGATTTATATTTTGGAAACAAATTTTTCTGGTACAGAGCCAGGAATTTCTCTTTTGAGAAATTATTTTCATATACATCCTTTACCTAAAGCTGTTCTACTTCCATTCCGTGCTTCTCTAAGTCCTTAGGAGTCTGGCTAGACAGGTGTAGAAATTCTAAAGCAATCTCTCTGCCCAGAATGTAGCTATTTATGTATAGGCTGCCTCACACTCAATGGGCCATTGCGAATGGATCTTTATGAGGTTGTGAATGTTGACTGTGTCAGTACATGCTAAATCTCTGATCTGATTCTGTCTTTCATTCAAGAGTTGGAAAAAAATGTCCAAGACATTTTCACAGTGACACTTCAGAGAAATCCATATCACTTATAGTTCTGTAGAAAGTTTCAGACTCTCATTCAAACTGTCTTTGGCATCTGCCATCACAAATAGCATTAAAGAACTCTAATATTGGAGTGTCCAAGTAAGCTAGGGTTGTCCATGTGATTTCAATTCTTTTTTAATCTATTTTTCATGACACAGGCTGCTCACAGTCACACATTCTCTGGAGTTAATCAAGAGTTATGTACAATTTATTTTCCTTCTTATTAACACAAAAATATTTGAACATGGTATGAATATGGCTCCATATAGGAATACTTCTGAGTTAGACTTAATTACATTTATTTACCAAATAATTTCAAATACTGGTATTTATTTCCTTCAGTAGATAGTTGAATTGGGCCTTACAGCAGTGGTAACATAATGTGTCAAACCACTTAAAATAATAACTTTAAGATAAGGTTCCTCACCCAGAATTTAATGGCCTGGCTTCTTATTTCTCCTTGGCAGATGATATTTTTATTCCCTGTCTTGTATTTTCTTGTTATAAATTGTGAATATTATTGCTTAATTTTTCTATTTCATATGAATATTAGAGTTAATTTTAAATAAGTGAAATAAATGTATTTTCCCATCTCTAAGTATAATTAAATAATATAATCATTTTCATCTTTATCATGTTAATCTAATTCCAGAATTCACACAAGAAACAACTATTTTGAAGAGGTACTGAAAACTTCACCTGAAGTGCCAATATTATAATAGTGTTCATATTTAACAGTTAAGATATAATTAAAAACATTTTATAATGATTTGAATAATTGGTAGATTAAAAAAACAAATTATTATAATAGAATTTAAAGATCAGATTTACCCAACTGAATGTTTAATTTATACACTACTAAATATTCAGTCTTATTATTAAGCTCATATATTTCAAATACCTAAATTCATAAATGGTCAACAGTTTTGTTTTCTTTGTTTTTTTTTTTTTTTTTTGGTCTCATCATATTATTTTGTCTTCATGTAAACTCAAAGAGGAGTTCAAAATTAAATATAAGTGACATAAAAAAGTTCTTCTCTGTTCAGTTTACCTCATGACAAAATTAAGTTGTTGGAAAAGTCTGCTACTGATGATGAAATACGCTTGAGGCCCTATTAGCCACAGATAAGAAACTTTACAGAAAATGCCCACAATAGGATATGTGGTAATTCTTTTAAGGTTCATCAAAAGGTACTATTTATAAACCAACAAAGACACTCATTGTAGCTGGGATAGTTGGCATTTTCAAATCTTGAAAGTTATTTCTTGGTGAGCTAACAGAAGTTAGGCATAGACTTATATCAGACACATGCATAGGTAAGACTTTTTTCCAAGGAAATCATATAATCAAAGACTTTCAGATTTAAATTGATCTTACAAATCATATTATCACCCATATCCTCACCTATCTGACATTAAATTGTGTCTTTCTCAGCATAGAATACATCAAGAATTATATATTCAAGTACAACGCTACTAATTTATGTGGTGGTGGTTTAGTCACTAAGTCATATACGACTTTTGCAACCCCATGCATTATAGCCTGCCAGGCTCCTCTGTCCATGGGATTCTCCAGGCAAGAATACTGGAGTGGGTTGCCATTTGTAGAAATATTTTGAAGTCTTTTCTTCTTTACTGATATTTATTTAATGCGATGCAAACAGCCGCCTCCTTGGGAAAGACCCTGATAATGGGAAAGATGGAAGGCAAAAAAAGAAAAGGGCAGTAAGAGAATGAGATAGTTGGATGCCGTCACTGACTCAGTGGACATGAACTTGGGCAAACTCCAAGAGTTAGTGAGGCACAGGAAGGCCTGACTTGCTGTGGTCCATGGGATTGCACAGTCAGACTCAACTCAAGGACTGAACAACAAAAACATGTATTTAAATTAGTAAAAAGAATATAGGGAGGAGCTAAGATGGCGGAGGAGTAGGATGGGGAGAACACTTTGTCCCCCACAAATTCATCAAAAGAACATTTAAACGCCGAGTAAATTCCACAAAACAACTTCTGAAAGCTGGCAGAGGACATCAGGCACCCAGAAAAGCAACCCAAGTCTTCGAAAGGAGGTAGGGAAAAATATAAAAGACAAAAAAAAGGGACTAAAGAGGGAGGGATGGAGTTCCATCCCGGGAAGGGAGTCTTAAAAAGAGAGAAGTTTCCAAACACCAGGAAACCTTCTCACTGCCAAATCTGTGCCGAGCGTTGGAAGCACAGAGGGCAACATAACAGGGAGGAAAAATAAATAATTAAAACCCGCACATTGCGAGCCCTACGGTAACTCCCCCAGCGGAGAAGCAGCGCAGACGCCTGCATCCGCCATTAGCAAGCGGGGGCTGGGCAGGGAGGTGCAGCGCAGGCTGCATCGCAAGAATCTGGCCCGAATACCCAGAGCACTATCTGAGCAAAATAATTTGGGCTAGCAAACCAGACTGTGGGATATCTACCACGCGAAAAGCCAGCCCTAACCTATGACACCGCCAGGCCCATACACGGAATAAAGGACTGAACAGAGATAGCTGGTGGCAGACCATCCCCCTCCGGTGATAGGCAGCCAGAGCCGGAAGGGGACAATCACAGCCCCAGAGAGACATTATCTATAAAACTGTAAGCAGGCTTCTTTGCTAACTAAAGCTTCTTGGGGGTCTGGACGGTCAACATCTGCCTGAGAAGGTGTGCCGGTGCACAACTAGATAACCGAGCGGAAGGGAGGCGATAAGTCGCAGCAATCACGCGCGCAAAACACCTCATCACCTGAGCTGCTCGGACCTGGGAAGGGCACAAAACCCAGGCCCAACTGAGAGTCTGCGCTTCTGAGGACTACCTGAGTGCCTGAACCTGAATGGCTTGGACCCGGGAAGTACAGGAAGCCCAGGTCGGGCCACGGATGGTTCGCGGCGGAGCAACCTAGAGCCTGAGCAGCGTGGGCAGAGAGGCTACACGCGCTGTGAACTGGGGGCAGACCAGTGTGGCTGAGGCACTGCGAGCACACGCCAGTGTTATTTGTTTGCAGCACCCCTCCCTACCTCCCCTCAGTGCGACTGAACAAGTGAGCCTATTAAAAAAAAAAAAAAATTAAGTCCTCTATTATTCCTTTAATTTCCGCTTTTATAACCGATTACTTTGCAAAAAAAAAGAAGACCCTATTTTTTTTAAAGCAAACTTCATATATATATATTTTTTTTAATAATTTTTTTGACTTTTTTTCTTTTCCCTTCTTTTCTTTAACATTGTATTTTTGAAATTCCAAACTCTACTCTTGATTTTTAACTTTTGCTTTTTGGTATTAGTTATCAATTTTGTACCTATATTTTCTGTATAATTTTTGCGACCTTGTTTGTTTTTGTTTGTTTGTTTTTCCTCTCTTTCTTTTCCTTCTTCTTTTCCTTAACATCGTATTTTTGAAATTCCAAACTCTACTCTAGATTTTTAATTTTTGCTTCTATGTATTTGTTACCAATTTTGTACCTTTAAGAACCCAATCTTCAGTACCCATTTTTCACTAGGGAGAGAGATTACTGGCTTAACTGCTCTCTCTCCCTTTGGACTCTCCTTTTTCTCCACTAGATCGCCTGTGTCTCCTCCCTAACCCCTCTCTACTCTACCCAACTCTGTGAATTTCTGTGTGTTCCAGACAGTGGAGAACACTTAGGGAACTGATTACTGGCTGGATCTGTCTCCCTCCTTTTCATTCCCCCCATTTATCCTCCTGGCCACCTCTGCCACCTTCTTCCTTCTTCTCTTCTCTATATAACTCTGTGAACAACTCTGAGTGGCCCAGTTGTGGAGTGCACATAAGGAAGATATTACTGAATAGCCCACTCTCTCCTCTATTGACTCCACCTCATCTCATTCGGGTCACCTCTAACTCCCTCCTCACTCTTCTCTTCTCCATATAACGCTGTAAACCTCTCTGGGCGAAACAAGTTTCAGGGCAAGACACACCAAGCAAATTCTCCAGCAGCAAGGAACACAGCCCTGAGCTCCAAGATACACGCAGCCCAAAGTCACCTCAAAACCATAGACATCCCATAACTCATTACTGGACATTTCATTGCACTCCAGAGAGAAGACATACAGCTCCACCCACCAGAACACCGACACAAGCTTCCCTAACCAAGAAACCTTGACAAGCCACCTGTACAAACCCACACAGAGCGAGGAAACGCCACAATAAAGAGAACTCCACAAACTGCCAGAATACAGAAAGGACACCCCAAACAGCAATTTAAACAAGATGAAGAGACAGAGGAATACCCAGCAGACAAAGGAACAGGATAAAAGCCCACCAAACCAAACAAAAGAAGAAGAGATAGGGAATCTACCTGATAAAGAATTCCGAATAATGATAGTGAAATTGATCCAAAATCTTGAAATCAAAATGGAATCACAGATAAATAGCTTGGAGATAAAGATTGAGAAGATGCAAGAAAGGTTTAACAAGGACCTAGAAGAAATAAAAGAGAGTCAATATAAAATGAATAATGCAATAAATGAAATTAAAAACACTATGGAGGCAACAAATAGTAGAATAACAGAGGCAGAAGATAGGATTAGTGAATTAGAAGAT
>NW_011494849.1:1369669-1391783 GCF_000754665.1 Bison bison bison
ACAAATAACACACAAGGGAATTCCCATTAGGATAACAGCTGATCTTTCAATAGAAACTCTTCAAGCCAGGAGGGAATGGCAAGACATACTTAAAGCAATGAAAGAAAATAACCTACAGCCCAGATGATTGTACCCAGCAAGGATCTCATTCAAATATGAAGGAGAAATCAAAAGCTTCTCAGACAAGTAAAAGCTGAGAGAATTCAGCACCACCAAACCAGCTCTCCAACAAATACTAAAGGATATTCTCTAGACAGGAAACACAAAAACAGTGTATAAACTCGAACCCAAAACAATAAAGTAAATGGCAACGGGATCATACTTATCAGTAATTACCTTAAATGTAAATGGGTTGAATGCCCCAACCAAAAGACAAAGACTGGCTGAATGGATACAAAAACAAGACCCCTACATATGTTGTCTACAAGAGACCCACCTCAAAACAGGGGACACATACTGACTGAAAGTGAAGGGCTGGAAAAAGATTTTCCATGCAAATAGGGACCAAAAGAAAGCAGGAGTAGCAATACTCATATCAGATAAAATAGACTTTAAAACAAAGGCTGTGAAAAGAGACAAAGATGGTCACTGCATAATGATCAAAGGATCAATCCAAGAAGAAGATATAACAATTATAAATATATATGCACCCAACACGGGAGCGCCGCAATATGTAAGACAAATGCTAACAAGTATGGAAAGAGAAATTAACAATAACACAATAATAGTGGGATACTTTAATACCCCACTCACACCTATGGATAGATCAAATAAACAGAAAATTAACAAGGAAACACAAACATTAAACAATACAATAGACCAGTTAGACCTAATTGATATCTATGGGACATTTCATCCCAAAACAATGAATTTCACCTTTTTCTCAAGCACACATGGAACCTTCTCCAGGATAGATCACATCCTGGGCCATAAATCTAGCCTTGGAAATTCAAAAAAATACAAATCATTCCAAGCATCTTTTCTGACCACAATGCAGTAAGATTAGATCTCAATTACAGGAGAAAAACTATTAAAAATTCCAACATATGGAGGCTGAACAACACACTGCTGAATAATCAAGAAATCACAGAAGAAATCAAAAAAGAAATCAAAATTTGCATAGAAACTAATGAAAATGAAAACACGACTCAAAACCTGTGGGGCACTTTAAAAGCAGTCCTAAGGGGAAAGTTCATAGCAATACAGGCATACCTAAAGAAACAAGAAAAAAGTCAAATAAATAACCTAATGCTACACCTAAAGCAACTAGAAAAGGAAGAAATGAAGAACCCCAGGGTTAGTAGAAGGAAAGAAATCTTAAAAATTAGGTCAGAAATAAATGCAAAAGAAACAAAAGAGGCCATAGCAAAAATCAACAAAGCCAAAAGCTGGTTCTTTGAAAGGATAAATAAAATTGACAAACCATTAGCCAGACTCATCAAGAAACAAAGGGAGAAAAATCAAATCAATAAAATTAGAAATGAAAATGGAAATATCACAACAGACAACACAGAAATACAAAGGATCATAAGAGACTACTATCAACAATTGTATGCCAATAAAATGGACAACGTGGAAGAATTGGACAAATTCTTAGAGAAGTACAACTTTCCTAAACTCGACCAGGAAGAAATAGAAAATCTTAACAGACCCATCACAAGCACGGAAATTGAAACTGTAATCAAAAATCTTCCAGCAAACAAAAGCCCAGCTCCAGACGGCTTCACAGCTGAATTCTACCAAAAATTTAGAGAAGAGCTAACGCCTATCCTGCTCAAACTCTTCCAGAAAATTGCAGAGGAAGGTAAACTTCCACACTCATTCTATGAGGCCACCATCACCCTAATACCAAAACCTGACAAAGATCCCACAAAAAAAGAAAACTACAGGCCAATATCACTGATGAACATAGATGCAAAAATCCTTAACAAAATTCTAGCAATCAGAATCCAACAATACATTAAAAAGATCATAAACCATGACCAAGTGGGCTTTATCCCAGGGATGCAAGGATTCTTCATTATCCACAAATCAATCAATGTTATACACCACATTAACAATCTGAAAAACAAAAACCATATGATTATCTCAATAGATGCAGAGAAAGCCTTTGACAAAATTCATCATCCATTTATGATAAAAACTCTCCAGAAAGCAGGAATAGAAGGAACATACCTCAGCATAATAAAAGCTATATATGATAAACCCACAGCAAACATTATCCTCAATGGTGAAAAATTGAAAGCATTTCCTCTAAAGTCAGGAACAAGACAAGGGTGCTCACTTTCACCATTACTATTCAACATAGTTTTGGAAGTTTTGGCCACAGCAATAAGAACAGAAAAAGAAATAAAAGGAATCCAAATTGGAAAAGAAGAAGTAAAACTCTCACTGTTTGCAGATGACATGATCCTTTACACAGAAAACCCTGAAGATTCCACCAGAAAATTACTGGAACTAATCAATGATTATAGTAAAGTTGCAGGATATAAAATCAACACACAGAAATCCCTTGCATTCCTATACACTAATAATGAGAAAACAGAAAGAGAAATTAAGGAAACAATTCCATTCACCATTGCAACAGAAAGAATAAAATACTTAGGAATATATCTACCTAAAGAAACTGAAGATCTATATATAGAAAACTATAAAACACTGGTGAAAGAAATCAAAGAGGACACTAATAGATGGAGAAATATATCATGTTCATGGATTGGAAGAATCAATATAGTGAAAATGAGTATACTACCCAAAGCAATTTATAGATTCAATGCAATCCCTATCAAGCTACCAACAGTATTCTTCACAGAGCTAGAACAAATAATTTCACAATTTGTATGGAAATACAAAAAACCTCGAATAGCCAAAGCTATCTTGAGAAAGAAGAATGGAATTGGAGGAATCAACCTACCTGACTTCAGACACTATTACGAAGCCACAGTTATCAAGACAGTATGGTACTGGCACAAAGACAGAAATATTGATCAATGGAACAAAATAGAAAGCCCAGAGATAAATCCACGCACATATGGAAACCTTATCTTTGACAAAGGAGGCAAGAATATACAATGGATTAAAGACAATCTCTTTAACAAGTGGTGCTGGGAAAACTGGTCAACCACTTGTAAAAGAATGAAACTAGAACACTTTCTAACACCTTACACAAAAATAAACTCAAAATGGATTAAAGATCTAAATGTAAGACCAGAAACTATAAAACTCCTAGAGTAGAACATAGGCAAAACACTCTCTGACATACATCACAGCAGGATCCTCTACGACCCACCTCCCTGAATATTGGAAATAAAAGCACAAATAAACAAATGGGACCTAATTAAACTCAAAAGCTTCTGCACAACAAAGGAAACTATTAGCAAGGTGAAAAGGCAGCCTTCAGAATGGGAGAAAATAATAGCAAATGAAGCAATGGACAAACAACTAATCTCAAAAATATACAAACAACTCTTCCAGCTCAACTCCAGAAAAATAAATGACCCAATCAAAAAATGGGCCAAAGAACTAAATAGACATTTCTCCAAAGAAGACATACAGATGGCTAACAAACACATGAAAAGATGCTCAACATCACTCATTATCAGAGAAGTGCAAATCAAAACCACTATGAGATACCATTTCATGCCAGTCAGAATGGCTGCAATCCAAAAGTCTACAAGCAATAAATGCTGGAGAGGGTGTGGAGAAAAGGGAACCCTCTTACACTGTTGGTGGGAAATGCAAACTAGTACAGCCACTATGGATAACAGTGTGGAGATTCCTTAAAAAACTGGAAATAGAACTGCCTTATGATCCAGCAATCCCACTGCTGGGCATACACACTGAGGAAACCAGAAGGGAAAGAGACACGTGTATCCCAATGTTCATCTCAGCACTGTTTATAATAGCCAGGACATGGAAGCAATCTAGATTCCCATCAGCAGAGGAATGGATAAGAAAGCTGTGGTACATATACACAATGGAGTATTACTCAGCCATTAAAAAGAATACATTTGAATCAGTTCTAATGAGATGGATAAAACTGGAGCCTATTATACAGAGTGAAGTAAGCCAGAAAGAAAAACACCAATACAGTATACTAAAGCATATATGGAATTTAGAAAGATGGTAACAATAACCCTGTGTACGAGACAGCAAAAGAGACACCGATGTATAGATCAGTCCTATGGACTCTGTGGGAGAGGGAGAGGGTGGGGAAATTTGGGAGAATATCAGTGAAACATGTATAATATCATGTATGAAACGAGTTGCCAGTCCAGGTTCGATGCACGGTACTGGATGCTTGGGGCTGGCACACTGGGACGACCCAGAGGGAGGGGAGGGGAGGGAGGAGGGAGGAGGGTTCAGGATGGGGAACGCGGGTATACCTGTGGCGGATTCATTTCGATATTTGGCAAAACTAATACAATATTGTAAAGTTTAAAAATAAAATAAAATTTAAAAAAATAATAAATTAGTAAAAAGAATATAAATATTAATTAGAAGTAAATTAGAATAAACAATTCACATTTGCATCGAAAATTTTCTCTACTGTATTTTACAATTTAAAAATGTTTCTATGATACTGCACATTTTAAAAAATCTCTTGAAAAGTTAAAAGTGAATTCACTCAGTCGTGTCCGACTCTTTGCGACCCCATGGACTGCAGCCTACCAGGCTCCTCAGTCCATTGAATTTCCCAGGCAAGAGTACTGGAGTGGGTTGCCATTTCCTTCTCCAGTGCATCTTCCTGACCCAGGGATTGAACCCAGGTTTCCTGCGTTGCAGGCAGACGCTTATCCATCTGAGCCACCAGGGACGCTATTCTTGGTATTTAGTATTCTTGGGCTTCCCTTGTGGCTCAGCTGGTAAACAATCCACCTGCAATGCAGAAGACCTGAATTTGATCCCTGGGTTGGGAAGGTCCCCTGGAGAAAGGAAAGGCTACCCACTCCAGTGTTCTGTCCTGGAGAATTCCATGGACTGGATAGTCCATGGGGGTCGCAAAGAGTCAGACACAACTGAGCGACTTTCACAACATGTAATCTTGAAAACTACACATTATTAAAGCAGATGCACTGCATTCCAAGCATACTTTTTTTTTTTTTTAACACTATTGAGCACTCCATGGTGGTGGTTGTGGTTTAGTCGCTAAATCATGTCTGACTCTTGCGATGTCATGGACTGTAGCCTGTCAAGCTCCTCTGTCCATGGGATTCTCCAGGCAAGAATACTGGAGTGTGTTGCTGTTTCTTTCTCCAGGGGAGAAAATTCCCAACCCAGGAATTGACCCTGGGTCTCCTGCATTGCAGGAAGATGTTTTACCAATTGAACTATGAACATTACATGCTGTTTCTGCATTTCCCGCAACTCTTAATATTTGTACTGAGCATATGGGTGAATAAAGATTTTTCTTCTTTAAAAATATTTTCCATTAGAAGTTATTTATGAAGGAGTATTGCAGAATTAAAGAAAATTGAAAAAGTAATATATATTTCTTCAGAGTACTTTAAAAAACACTTCTACTATATTAATTACATCTAACTCTTAGTTCATGTCCACTATATCCTTTTCTGATCTGTTGGGGGTATCCCACCTCAGAATAAGGGAATGCAATGAAGATACTGCACTTCGGTTCCTCATGAGTATAATATCCAGTTTCTAAACAACTTTTATTGGAGTATATTTGATTTACAATATTGTATTCCTTTTGGATAATTATAAAGCTCTTTAGGGAAAGACATACTGTTAGCAGAATATATTTTATTGTATTTATTTTTGTCTTGCCTTTTATTTGAAAAATATATTTTTCCCAATTTCACATTCTGTTAGTAATGCAATATCCTGTAATCAAGAATGATGGGATAATCCAACGTAAAGATAGGATGGGAATCCAGGAGAATGCAACTAAGAAAAATATAAAAATTGAGACAATCATAACTATCATGAATGGATGACTGTTGCTGTTTGGTAATGAAATTAAAAGTATTAAGGGCATTTAACAGCTGGTTGTAGAAAAGGCAGAGGAACCAGAGATCAAATTGCCAACATCCTCTGGATAATGAAAAAAAAAACAAGAGAGTTCCAGAAAAAAACATCTATTTCTGTTTTATTGACTATACCAAAGCCTTTGACTGTGTGGATCACAAGAAATTGTGGAAAATTCCGAAAGAGATGGGAATACCAGACCACCTGACCAGCCTCTTGAGAAACTTGTATACAGGTCGGGAAGCAACAGTTAGAACTAGACATGGAACAAAGACTGGTTCCAAATAGGAAAAGGAGTATGTCAAGGCTGTATATTATCACCCCACTTATTTAACTTATATGCAGAGTACATCATGAGAAACGCTGGGCTGGAAGAAGCACAAGCTGGAGTCAAGATTGCTGGGAGAAATGTCAAAAACCTCAGATATTCAGATGGCACCACCCTTATGGCAGAAAGTGAAGAGGAACCAAAAAGCATCTTGATGAAAGCAAAAGAGGAGAGTGAAAAGTGGGCTTAAAGCTCAACATTCAGAAAACAAAGATCATGGCATCTGGTCCCATCATTTCATGGGAAATAGATGGGGAAACAGTGGAAACAGTGTCAGACTATAGTTTTTTGGGGCTCCAAAATCACTGCAGATGGTGATTGCAGCCATGAAATTAAAAGACGCTTACTCCTTGGAAGGAAAGTTATGACCAACCTAGATAGCATATTCAAAAGCAGAGACATCACTTTGCCAAAAAAATGTCCGTCTAGTCAAGGCTATGGTTTTTCCAGTAGTCGTGTATAGATGTGAAAGTTGGACTGTGAAGAAAGCTGAGTGCAGAAGAAAGATGCTTTTTTTTTTTTTTTTAACTGTAACCAGAAATCTTACAATAAGAATTGATGCTTTTGAACTGTGATGTTGGAGAAGACTCTTGAGAGTCCCTTGGACTGCAAGGAGATCCAACCAGTCCATTCTAAGGGAGATTAGTCCTGGGTGTTCTTTGGAAGGAATGATGCTAAAGCTGAAACTCCAGTACTTTGGCCACCTCATGTGAAGAGTTGACTCATTGGAAAAGACTGATGCTGGGAGGGATTGGGGGCAGGAGGAGAAGGGGATGACAGAAGGTGAGATGCCTGGATGGCTTCACCGACTCAGTGGACATGAGTTTTGGTGAACTTCGGGAGATGGTGATTGACAGGGAGGCCGTTCGTGCTGCTACTCATGGGGTCGCAAAGAGTTGGACACGACTGAGTGACTGAACTGAACTGAACTGTACAGGGAAACTGCATAAATTTGTGAACAGATGTGCATTTATACACTTAGTGAATGTTTAATAAATTTTTTGAGTGAGTGTGCTGTATTAGGTACTTATCTTTTACATTTTTTTAAATGCATTTATTTTTTATTTTATTATAAATTTATTTATTTTAAATATAAATTTATTTATTTTAATTGGAGGCTAATTACTTTACAATATTGTACTGGTTTTGACATGCATCAACATGAATCTGCCATGGGTGTACATATGTTCCCCATCCTGAACCCACCTCCCACCTCCCTCCCCGTACCATCCCTCTGGGTCATCCCAGTGCACCAGCCCCAAGCATCCTGTATCATGCATCAAACCTGGACTGGTGATTCATTTCATATATGATGTTTTACATGTTTCAATGCCATTCTCCCAAATCATCCCACCCTCGCCCTCTCCTACAGAGTCCAAAAGACTGTTCTATACATCTGTGTCTATTTTGCTGTCTCGCATACAGGGTTATCGTTACCATCTTTCTATATATCATATATATGCATTAGTATACTGTATTGGTGTTTTTCTTTCTGGCTTACTTCACTCTGTATAATAGGTTCCAGTTTCATACACCTCATTAGAACTGATTCAAATGTAATTTTTTAACTTAAATTTATTTATTTTAATTAGAGGCTAATTACTTTACAATATTCTATAGGTTTTGCCATACATCAACATGAATCTGCCACAGGTATACACGTGCTCGCAATCCTGAACCGCCCTCCCACCTCCCTCCCCATACCATCCCTCTGGGTCGTCTCAGTGCACCAGCCCCAAGCATCCAGTATCATGCATCAAACCTGGACTGACGATTTGTTTCATGTATGATATACATGTTTCAATGCCATTCTCCCAAATCATCCCACCCTCTCCCTCTCCCACAGAGACCAAAAGACTGTTCTATACATCTGTGTCTCTTTTGCTGTCTCACATACAGGGTTGTCATTACCATCTTTCTATATATCATATATATGCATTAGATAACTGTGTTGGTGTTTTTCTCTCTGGCTTACTTCATCTGTATAATAGGTTCCAGTTTCATCCACCTCATTAGAACTGATTCAAATGTATTCTTTTTAATGGCTGAGTAATACTCCATTGTGTATATGTACCACAGCTTTCTTATCCATTCATCTGCTGATGGAAATCTAGGTTGCTTCCATGTCCTGGCTCTTATAAACAGTGCTGCGATGAACATTGGGGTACACGTGTCTCTTTCAATTCTGGTTTCCTCTGTGTGTATGCCCAGCAGTGGGATTGCTGGGTCATAAGGCAGTTCTATATGGTATTTTTCACAGAGCTAGAACAAATAATTTCACAATTTGTATGGAAATACAAAAAACCTCGAAGAGCCAAAGCAATCTTGAGAAAGAAGAATGAAACTGGAGGAATCAACCTGCCTGACTTCAGGCTATACTACAAAGCAATAGTCATCAAAACAGTATGGTACTGGCACAGAGACAGAAACATAGATCAGTGGAACAAATTAGAAAGCCCAAAGATAAATCTACACACCTATGCACACATTATCTCTAACAAAGGAGACAAGCATATACAATGGAGCAAAGACAATCTCTTTAACAAGTGGTGCTGGGAAAACTTGACAACCATTTGTAAAAGAATGAAACTGGAACACTTTCTAACACCATACACAAAAATAAACTCAAAATAGATTAAAGATCTAAATGTAAGACCAGAAACTATAAAGCTCCTAGAGGAAAACATAGATAAAACACTCTCTGATTTAAGTCATAGCAAGACCCTCTGTGACCCACCTCCCAGAGTAATGGAAATAAAAATAAACAAATAGGACCTAATTAAAATTAAAAGCTTTTATATAACGAAGGAAACTATAAGTAAGGTGAAAAGACAGCCTTCAGAATGGGAGAAAATAACAAATTAAGCAAATGACAAATAATTAATCTCAAAAATATACAATCAATACCTGAAGCTCAATTCCAGAAAAATAAGTGATCCAATCAAAAATTGAGCCAAAGAACTAAACAGACATTTCTCCAAAAAAGATATACATATGGCTATCAAACACATGAAAAGATGTTCAATATCACTCATTATCAGAGAAATGTAAATCAAAACCACAATGATGTACCATATTATGCCAGTCAGAATGGCTGCTATTAAAAAATCTACAAACAATAAATGCTGAAAAGAGTACGGAGAAAAGGGAACTCTCTTACACTCTTGGTGGAAATGCAAACTAGTACAACCATTATGAAGAACAGTGTGGAGATTCCTTAAAAAACAGGAAATAGAACTGCCATATGATCTAGCAATCCCACTGCTTGGCATACAAACTGAGGAAACCAGAATTGAAAGAGACATGTGTACCTCAATGTTCATCAAACACTGTTTACAATACTCAGGACATAGAAGCAACCTAGATATCCATTGGCAGATGAATGGATAAGAAAGTTGTGGTACATATACACAATGGAATATTACTCAGCTTTTAAAAAGAGTGCATTTGAATCAGTTCTGATGAGGAAGATGAAAGTGGAGCCTACTATACAGAGTGAAGTAAGTCAGAAAGAAAAACACCAATATAATATATTAACATATATATTATATATGTTATATATATAACATATATATTATATATATATATTTATATATATATATATATATAGTCACCCTGTTTATTTAATTTATACGCAGAATACATCATGAGAAATGTTGGGCTGGAAGAAGCACAAGATGGAATCAAGATTGCTGGGAGAAATATCAAGAACATCAGATATGCAGATGACACCACCCTTATGGCAGAAAGTGAAGTGGAACTAAAAAGCCTCTTGATGAAAGTGAAAGAGGAGGGTGAAAAAGTTGGCTTAAAGCTCAACATTCAGAAAAAGAAGATCATGGCATCTGGTCCCATCACCTCATGGGAAATAGATAGGGAAACAGTGGAAACAGTGTCAGATTTTATTTTTTTTCGGCTCCAAAATCACTGCAGATGGTGATTGCAGCCATGAAATTAAAAGACACTTACTCCTTGGAAGAAAAGTTATGACCAACCTAGATATTATATTGAAAAACAGAGACATTACTTTGCCAATAAAGGTCCATCTAGTCAAGGCTATGGTTTTTTCAGTGGTCACGTATGGATTTGAGAGTTGGACTGTGAAGAAAGCTGATTGCCGAAGAATTGACGCTTTTGAACTGTGGTGTTGGAGAAGACTCTTGAGAGTCCCTTGGACTGCAAGGAGATCCAACCAGTCCATTCTAAAGATCAGCCCTGGGATTTCTTTGTAGGGAATGATGCTGAAGCTGAAACTCCAGTACTTTGGCCACTTCATGCAAAGAGTTGATTCATTGGAAAAGATTCTAATGCTGGGAGGGATTGGGGGCAGGAGGAGAAAGGGACGACAGATGAGATGGCTGGATGGCATCACTGACTCAATGGACATGAGTCTGAGTGAACTCTGGGTGTTGGTGATGGACAGGGAGGCCTGGCGTGCTGTGATTCATGGGGTCGCAACGAGTCGGACATGACTGAACATGAGCGACTGAACTGAACTGATGGAATTCAGAAAAATGATAACAATAACTCTATATGCAAGACAGCAAAAAGAGACACATATGTAAAGAACTGTCTTCTGGACTGTGTGGAAGATGGTGAGGGTGGGATGATTTTAGAGAATAACATTGAGACATGTATATTACCATATGTGAAATAGATTGCAGGTCCAGGTTGGGTGAATGAGACAGGGTGCTCAGGGCTGGTGCACTGGGATGACCCTGAGGGATGGGATGGGGAGGGAGGTTGGAGGTGTGTTCAGGATGGGGAACACATGTACACCCATGGCTGATTCATGTCAATGTATGGCAAAAAACACCACAATATTGTAAATTAATTAGCCTCCAATTAAAATAATAATAATAAATAAATAGGAGTTACCAAGAGTTGTTAAGCATATAATTGTTTACTTGTCAAACATGGAGAGAGTTAGGGAAACTAATAGCAGATGATACAGAACCCAGAGGCTAGTACCTGCAGTCAGTCATTACCACAATAGGACCTAGGAGATCAGGGGATATGGTGGGCTCAGAAACACAGAAGGTCCATCTAAAAGCTAGTGCTACCTCTCAGCCAGAAGGCAAGGTAGCTGACTGAAGCAGACCAGGGAAGACAGCAGCTCAGGATGGAGAGATCTCAATGGGTAAAAGGAGTATATATTTATACGTCCAACCATTTATTCATTTTTTTGCCCCTGAATTAAGAGAATAAGCACTACTTTTGGATTTAGCTTGGAAGAAAGGAAAACACTGAGGAAATGAGAGTCTTCCAATGTATTTATTCACTTAATTTTATTGAACACCTGTATAGTCAGACCACTAGTATCACCTCAGAAGCCAATGCAAGAGACACAAGTGATGTGGGTTTGATCCCTGGGTTGGAAAGATCCCCTGGAGGAGGGCACAGAAACCCACTTCAGGACTCTTGCCTGGAGAATCTCATGGGCACCTGGACAGAGGAGTATGGTGGGCTACAGTCCATAGGGTTGCACACAGTTGGACGCAACTGAAGCGACTTAACATGTACATATGCATATAGTCAGACCCTGAAACACGTGTTGGTGATAAAGAGGTGAATAGGATAAGAGTCTTTGTCTCTTAGATTTTTAAAGTGGCTTTACCTTTACAAGGTAAAGGAAGGTGAATTAGAGTATATTTATGTATCAACAGAATTAATAGTTGCATAAATATTTTCTTTAATGTGCCAGGAAGTGTTTTTAACATTTATTATTGACTGAGAAGCTATCATGCTTATTACATGGTGATCTCCCCGACCCTTGGTGTCCTCCAGCAAAGACCCAGGAACCAGTTGTCAGAGGTGTGGAAGAAAGATTTGAGCACCCTTGTAATAAATTGAATAGAACATCTTCAAAAGTTCACATTTTTCATAAAATAGAAAATGTAGCATGTTTCTTATCTTGCACACAATGGGAAAAAATAGTTTGTGTTAATAAAATGTCTTGAGCATGTCTGAAAGCCCAAAATATGAACTTCTCATCACCTGATAGTAAAAATATTGCCTTATTTAATTATGCTAGTTTCCTGACTTTGAGTTCATTATCAGCACTGAAATGTAAGAAGATGTCATAAATGTGACTGGATTCATTCTCATGGGATTTACACAGAATCCTCAGATGCAGAAAATGCTATCTTTGGTTTTATTTATTACCTATAGTAGGCTTCCCTGGTGGCTCAGGTGGTAAAGAACCTGCCTCAAGTATGGGAGACCTGAGTTTGAGCTCTGGATTAAGAAGATCCCCTGGAGGAGGGCATGGCAACCCACTCCAGTATTCTTGCCAGGAGAATCCCCATGGATAGAGGAGTCCTGCAGGCTACAGTCTATGGGGTTGCAAAAAGTTGGACATGACTGAGCAACTATGCACAGCACAGCACATCACCTATAGTGGGCTTCCCAGGTGGCACTAGTGTTAAAGAACCCACCTGCCAATGTGAGACACGTAAGAAACATGAGTTCAATCCTTGCGTCAGGAAGATGCCTGGAGGAGGGCATGGCTACACACTCCAGTATTTTTGCCTAGAGAATCCCCATGGGCAGAGGAGCCTGTGAAGGGTGTTACAGTCCATAGGGTTGCAAAGAGCCAGATGTGATTGAAGCAACTTAGAATTCATGCATGCATCATCTATAGTGTCACTGCCAAGGAAAACCTGTTCATTCTTACTATAATTGTTAGCCAGACTTTTAAATAACTGATGTATTTCTTCCTGGCCTTCATGTTCTTGATAGATACATGTTAGTCTTCTTCCATAATCCCCAAAATGCTATCTGATTGGCCCTATGATTCAAAAGCTGTCTAAGTCAGTGGCTAAAGGAAGCAGCTTTTTATTGAACCTTTCTTGGTAGCTTCAGAGGTTGTCTCCCTTGTGGTCATGCCTTTGACTGCTCTGTGGCCATCTCTAGGCCGCAGCACTATGTACCCATCATGGACACCAACATATGCTGCTTCCTGGCAGGGGTGTGTTGGGCAATGGGTGTTCTCCACTCTATTGAAAAGAGTCTAGTCACTTTCTTTTTCCCATTTTGTGACTCCAACATCAAGGATCACTTCATGTATGACATTTCCCCCTGATACAACTTGTCTGCACTGACACTGTCCTTGATGGTCTGTTGGTTGCTGCCAATTGTGGGATAACCTCTGTGATCACTTTTGTAATGGAATTGGTATTCTGTGTGGTCATATTATGCTCTTGAAAACTCATTGCTCTGAGGAAGGAAATAACAACAACAATAAAAAAGCCCAGTCTACCTGTAACTGCCCAATCACAGTTGATGTCTTGTTTTTGTTTTTGTTTTTTAAACCTGTATCAAGCTCATGTTCAGCCATGTCTAATTCTTTGAGACCCTTTGGATTATAGTCTATCAGGATCCTCCACCTATGGGATTTTTCAGGCTAGAATATTGGAGTGGGTCACCATGTCCTCATCCAGGGGATGTCCCCAATCAAGGGAAAAAACCCATGTTTCCTGCATTGCAGACAGATTATTTTTATCTGCTGAGCCATCGGGGAAAACTGTTCAGTTCAGTTCAGCCACTCAATCATGTCCGACTCTGCAACCCCATGAACTGCTGCATGCCAGGCTTCCCTGCCCACCACCAACTCCTGGAGTTTACCCAAACTTATGTACATCAAGTCAGTGATACCGTTCAACCATCACATCCTCTGTCATCATACCCTTTGCCTCTTGCCTTCGGTCTTTCCCAGCCTCAGGGTCTTTTGCAATGAGTCAGTTCTCTTTATATACATAATATTTAAAATTATGTTGAATTTCTTCTTCTGTTGGGTAAAAGTTGTCAGTGATTATTAAAAAATAATAGTAATTGCACACTGTTTAAACTGATGTGAAAAATTTGAAAAGTTCTCAGATGGTCAGGGGCTTCCCTTGTGGCTTAGCTGATAAAGAATCTGCCTGCAATGTGGGAGACCTAGGTTTGATTCCTGGGTTATGAAGATCCTCTGGAGAATGGAAAAGCTACCAACTCCAGTATTCTGGCCTGGAGAATTCCATGGACTGTATCGTCCATGGGGGTCACTAAAAATCGGACATGACTGAGGGACTTTCACTTTTAGATGGTCAGAATAATATTATAAAATTAAAGTTTTTTGTCTTTATTTTTACATAAAAAAATAGAGAATCAAAAAGATTTAATAATTCAGTCCTTGAACATGTAAGTCAGCTTTGTCCCAAATACTCTTATTTCACATCCTGTGATCTTTACAATACACAAAATCACTTGGGCATGGTATTTGATTTGATTATGGTTTGATTCACAAAAAAATTTTTTTTTTTATTTTATGCCATAAGATATGACACTTCATTAGGTTAACAATTATTAGTAGCAATTAGCTGCAGGTTTTTTTTTTTTTTCAAAAGTACACTATAAAATGTACTTGTAAGGCAATTTCACTAGTAGACATAGGCTTTACACTTAGTTCCTTGAATCTAGATCCACTTTGAAAATTGCTCTAGGAGATTATTTATAAGGATTATATAGATTTTTAAAAATCTAAAACAAGAAATAATTACTCTGCATTGGACCAAGGATTTGCCTAACTTTAAAGATTTTCTTGGAACTAATTTTTCCTCTTTATCTAAAACAAAGTCTGCTACCGAAATATGAACATATGTATATTTAATGGATGGGTTTATAGTCTCCTCCTTGTCAGAAAAATCCAGTCTCCCATTCCATCAGTACAGTATATTTCAATGAATAAATCAATGGACATATTGACGTAGCAATATTGGCAAGCATATTGTGCTTATAAAATTGTGATGGGGAAAAAGAGCACTAGCTTCAGCAACACGGGACATTAGTCTTCTTTCACATCATGCCAGTATCTTCTGTAACTGTAAACAGTTTTCCTTATTTCTACAAGTGGCTTACCTAGGTAAATTGCAAAGTGTTTCAAAGTTCTCTGATTCTGCCCAAGTCAATGTGTTTGTTGCCATAAATATTGTTGCATTTGCTTCTACTTCAATTAATAGTAACATTAAAGACTTATGAGACCATAGTCCACCTCACAAAACTTTTGCTTTTCTGATAAACAGCATAAGAGATGTCCTTTTGGGGTGAAAGTCCTTGGATTGGGCTAAAACAATATGGACTACACTTTTGAGTCTTTGTTACATGGAGGATATGTTTCTCTACTTATTGAAATACATGAAACTTCTGTAAGAAAACTTTGACAGGTACTTGGTTTTTGTGAAATTAGTCCCTGAATCTATCAAAGGTTGAACCACATGTCAGCTAGTTTCTGATCAGTTGCAATATGCTTCATATATAATTACTCCTGCTTTAATTCTAGTTTACCCTTGATAGCTTAGGGTAAATGGCATTGTATTCATGATCTCTGAAGAAGAAGATTTAGCTTCGGGACAAGGGACAAGCCTTGATCACTGAAGAGCTTTTATGTAGCAGAGTTTATTAAAGTGAAAAAGGACAAAGAAACCTTCTGACACAGACATCAGAAGGGATATGGAGAGTGACCCTTTGCTAGCCTAAACAAGGGAGTTATATACTTTTTAAAATAGTTATGCAGTTCAGTTCAGTCGCTCAGTCGTGACTGATTCTTTGCAACCGCATGAATCGCAGCACAACAGGCCTCCCTGTCCATCACCAACTCCTAGAGTTCACTCAGACTCATGTCCATCAAGTCAGTGATGCCATCCAGCCATCTCATGATCCTCTGTCGTCCCATTCTCCTCCTGTCCCCAACCCCTCCCAGCATCAGAGTCTTTTCCAATAAGTCAACTCTTCACATGAGGTGGCCAAAGTACTGGAGTTTCAGCTTTAGCATCATTCCTTCCAAAGAAATCCCAGGGCTGATCTCCTTCAGAATGGACTGGTTGGATCTCCTTGCAGTCCATGAAACTCTCAAGAGTCTTCTCCAACACCATAGTTCAAAAGCATCAATTCTTTGGTGTGCAGCTTTCTTTAGAGTCCAACTCTCACATCCATACATGATCACTGGAAAAACCATAGCCTTCACTAGACGGATATTTGTTGGCAAAATAAGGTCTCTACTTTTCAATATGCTATCTAGGTTGATCATAACTTTTATTCCAAGGAGTAAGAGTCTTTTAATTTGATGGCTGCAATCACCATCTGCAGTGATTTTGGAGCCAAAAAAATAAAGTCTGACACTGTTTCCACTGTTTTCCCATCTATTTCACAAGAAGTGATGGGACCAGATGCCATGATCTTCGTTTTCTGAATGTTGAGCTTTAAGCCAACCTTTTTGCTCTCCTCTTTCACTTTCATCAAGAGATGTTTTACTTCTTCTTCACTTTCTTCCGTAAGGGTGGTGTCATCTGCACATCTGATGTTCTTGATATTTCTTCCTGCAATCTAGATTCCAGCTTGTGCTTCTTCCAGCCCAACGTTTCTCATGATGTACTCTGCATATAAGTTACATAAGCAGGGTGACAATATACAGGCTTGACATACTCCTTTTCCTATTTGGAACCAGTCTGTTGTTTCATGTCCAGTTGTACCTATTGCTTCCTGATCTGCATACAGGTTTCTCAAGAGGCAGGTCAGGTGGTCTGGGATTGCCATTTCTTTCAGAATTTTCCACAGTTTATTGTGATCCACACAGTCAAAGGCTTTGGCATAGTCAATAAAGCAGAAATAGATGTTTTTCTGGAACTCTCTTGCTTTTTCCATGATCCAGTGGATGTTGGCAATTTGATCTCTGGTTTCTCTGCCTTTTCTAAAATCAGCTAGAACATCTGGAAGTTCATGGTTCATGTATTGCTGAAGCCTGGCCTGGAGAATTTTGAGCATTACTTTATTAGTGTGTGAGATGAGTGCAATTGCAAGGTAGTGTGAGCATTCTTGGTATTGCCTTTCTTTGGGATTGGAGTGAAAACTGACCTTTCCCAGTCCTGTGGCCACTGCTGAGTTTTCCAAATTTGCTGTCATATTGAGAGCAGCACTTTCACAGCATCATCTTTCAGGATTTGAAATAGCTCATCTGGAGTTCCATCACCTCCACTCGCTTTGTTCAGAGTGATGCTTTCTAAGGCCCACTTGACTTCACATTCCAGGATGTCTGGGTCTAGGTCAGTGATCACACCATCGTGATTATCTTTGTCATGCAGATATTTTTTTGTACAGTTCTTTTGTGTATTCTTGCCACCTCTTCTTACTGTCTTCTGCTTCTGTTAGATCCATACCATTTCCGTCCTTTATAGAGCCCTTCTTTGCATGAAATGTTTCCTTGGTATCTATAATTTTCTTGAAGAGATCTCTAGTCTTTCTCATTCTGTTGTTTTCCTCTATTTCTTTGCATTGATCGCTGAGGAAGTCTTTCTTATATCTTCTTGCTATTCTTTGGAACTCTGCATTCAGTTGCTTATACCTTTCCTTTTCTCCTTTGATTTTCGCTTCTCTTCTTTTCAACAGCTATTTGTAAGGCCTCCTCAGACAGCCATTCTGCTTTTTTGCATTACTTTTCTATGGGAATGGTCTTGATCCTTGACTTCTGTACAATGTCACGAACCTCAGTCCATAGTTCATCAGGCACTTTATCTATCAGATATAGTCCGTTAAGTCTATTTCTCACTTCCACTGTATAATCATAAGGGATTTGATTTAGGTCATTCCTGAATGTCTAGTGGTTTTACCTAGTTTTTTCAATTTAAGTCTGAATTTGGCAATAAGGGGTTCTTGATCTGAGTTACAGTCAGCTCCTGGTCTTGTTTTTGTTGACTGCATAGAGCTTCTCCTTTTTGGCTGCAAAGAATATAATCAATCTGATTCTGGTGTTGACCATCTGGTGATGTCCATGTGTAGAGTCTTCTCTTGTGTTGTTGGAAGAGGGTGTTTGTTATGACCAGTGCATTTTCTTGACAAAACTCTATTAGTCTTTGCCCTGCTTCATTCCGTATTCCAAGGCCAAATTTGCCTGTTACTCCAGGTGTTTTTTGACTTCCTACTTTTGCATTCCAGTCCCCTATAATGAAAATGACATCTTTTTTGGGTGTTAGTTCTAAAAGGTCTTGTAGGTCTTCATAGAGCCATTCAACTTCAGCTTCTTCAGTGTTACTCCTTGGGGCATAGGCTTGGATTACTGTGATATTGAATGGTTTGACTTGGAAACGAACAGAGATCATTCTGTCATTTTTGAGATTGCATCCAAGTACTGCATTTCAAGCTCTTTTGTTGACCATCATGGCTACTCCATTTCTTCTGAGGGATTCCTGCCCGCAGTAGTAGATATAATAGTCGTCTGAGTTAAATTCACCCATTCCCATCCATTTTAGTTCGCTGATTCCAAGAATGTCAATGTTCACTCTTGCTATCTCCTGTTTGACCACTTCCAATTTGCCTTGATTCATGGACCTGACATTCCAGGTTCCTATGAAATATTGCTCTTTACAGCATCAGACCTTGCTTTTGTCACCAGTCACATCCACAACTAGGTATTGTTTTTGCTTTGGCTCCATCCCTTCATTCTTTCTGGAGTTATTTCTCCATTGATCTCCAGTAGCATATTGGGCATCTACTGACCTGGGGAGTTCCTCTTTCAATATCCTATCATTTTGCCTTTTCATACTTTTCGTGGGGTTCTCAAGGCAAGAATACTGAAGTGGTTTGCCATTCCCTTCTGCAGTGGACCACATTCAGTCAGACCTCTCCACCATGATCCTCCTGTCTTGGGTGGCCCCATAGGCATGGCTTAATTTCATTGAGTTAGACAAGGCTGTGGTCCTAGTGTGATTAGATGGACTCGTTTTCTGTGATTATGGTTTCAGTGTGTCTGCCCTCTGATGCCCTCTTGCAGCACCTACCATCTTACTTGGGTTTCTCTTACCTTGGACGTGGGGTATCTCTTCACAGCTGCTCCAGCAAAGTGCAGCCACTGCTCCCTACCTTGGATGAGAGGTATATCCTCACCCCCACCCCTTCTGACCCTGAACATGGAATAGATCCTCTAGGCCCTCCTGCACCTGCCCAGCTACTGATCCTTGGACGTGGGATTGCTCCTCCCGGCTGCTGCCCCTGGCCTCGGATGTGGGGTAGATCCTCTTGGCTGCTCCTGTGCTGTCACGGCCTGGCACTCTTGGCAGCTGCCCCTGACCTTGGAAGTGGGGTAACTCCTCTTGGCCACTGCCCCTCGGGCATGGGGTCCTCCCGGCTTGTGTCCCTGATCTCGGACGTGGGGTAGCTCCTCTCTGCAGTGCTATGTGCCATCGCAGCTGCCCGTGGTATCTCAAGGTTGCAAAGATCTTATTAGACCCACTCCCATAATTTACATTTTAAGATAATAGGATTAGCCAGAAATTTTTCAGGAAGGAGAAACTGTTATCAAGCAGGATACATTGTTGTTATATAAACCTTACTAAGGAATGTAGGGGTGAAAAAATTTGTCCTTTCCTCCTCCTTGAAAATTCCAGACCTCTGTCTCCCCTCAGAGCCCCAGATCCCTTTCTCCTCCTCAGGGATCCTGGACTTCTTATCAACCAGCCTAGGTATTTACTCTCTCATTCCCCCCTTTCTTTTAGGAGAATTATATTGCCAAGGGAAAGGGGCATCATTTTCATTCTACAACTACTTCCTCCTGTTGTGGGGTGTCATCCCTAAATTGTTGAGGCAACTTATTCTCTGAACCCTCATACTGAGGGTCCCTGATCCAGGGACCCCAACTAATAGTTGGAGGAGGCTGTGGTACTCATAGGTGCCTGGACAACCATTTGTAACTTAAAAGCTTTCAAACGGTTAGAAACAAACCCATTTTACACAGTTACAGATGTCAGGCAAAATATTCACTAAACAAAGTTTATAGCACATAATCAAAATTAAAAGTTACTTTATGTCCATAGTTACACCAGTCCATGTTAGAATTGTTAAACGTCATCAGATCAAGAAGTGTCACGTATGATTGTTGCTGGTGAAGGTATTCACAGAGCTGAAGAAAGTCCTTTCCTTGAAGTGGAGAAACCCACCATGGGAAGCCTTCAATTGATTAGGAGGTTGAAAAGCTGAAAGCTGAGTTAAATAGTTAATTATAAGGTTTCAGGATCTATGATAATATCTGCGTGCAAAAATGGTCTGCAGTAGAGACAGTCCCTTCTTCCTAGGGACAGTTCAAGCCCTCATTAAAGCTATGGGTAAAACTTTAAACCATCTGTCTTGTATCTCCTGAGTTAATTTACACAGATGTTTCTTAATAATGTCATTAGCCTTTTCAACTTTTGCTGCAGATTGGGGTCTCCAGGAACAGTGTAAGTGATATTCTATTCCTAGAGCTTTAAACACCACTTGATTTACAGTAGTTTTAAAGATGGAGCCATTGTCATTTAAGATCCCATTTACATCATGAGAAGTCAGTACAGTAAGATTTTGCCCATTAGTAAACTTATGAGCTTTAGGCATTAGCAAAACAATGGAGCAATTCAGTTCAGTTCAGTTCAGTCACTCAGTCGTGTCTGACTCTTTGTGTCCCAATGGATGGCAGCACACCAGGTCTCCCTGTCCATTGCCGAATAACAGACTTTACACAAACTCATGCCCATTGAGTTGTTGATGCCATCCAACCATCTCATCCTCTGTCGTCCCCTTCTCCTCCTGCTGTCAATCTTTCCCAGCATCATGGTCTTTTCAAAAGAGTCAGCTCTTCGCATCAGGTGACCAAAGTACTGGAGTTTCAGCTTCAGCATCAGTCTTTCTAATGGATATTCAGGATTGATCTCCTTTAGGATGGACTGGTTGGATCTCCTTGCAGTCCAAGGGACTCTCAAGAGTCTTCTCCAATATGCCATGATCTTAGTTTTCTGAATGCTGAGCTTTAAGCCAACTTTTTACTCTCCTCCCTTAGACCTTTTTTCAGTAACAACTGAACTCTAAACCTTTCTGCAAACTCTAAGTTGGAGCCTGCAAGAGAGCAGTTTTAAAAGACTTAAAATTATTTTGAGTCTCTGGGGACCAAACCAGATTGCCAGTTTGGGCCTACTGAGTTTCAGTTATAAGTTTTTATAAAGGACAGACAAGTTCTTAATAACCCAGAATCCAAATGTAGCAGTAGCCTGTAATGCCCAAGAATCTTCGCAATTGTCTTAAAGTCATATTTGGCTCATTTAGGAATTTCAGACAATAAAGTATAAGGATTGGATATACATTATTTATATATCTAGAACAAGTCTCCATTTATCACTTGACATTTTTTACACCCAAAATAGGAGTGTTGCATGGACCAGTACAGGAAATTAATGTCCCCTGCTCCTTTAAATTCTCAATGATGGGTTTTCAGTTCAGTTCAGTTCAGCCACTCAGTCATGTCTGACTCTTTGCAACCCCACAAATTGCAGCATGCCAGGCCTCCTTGTCCATCACCAAGTCCGGAGTTCACTCAGACTCACGTCCATCGAGTTGGTGATGCCATCCAGCCATTTCATCCTCTGTCATCCCCTTCTCCTCCTGCACCCAATCCCTCCCAGCATCAGAATCTTTTCCAATAAGTCAACTCTTCACATGAGGTGGCCAAAGTATTGGAGTTTCAGCTTTAGCATCAGTCCTTCCAATGAACACCCAGGACTGATATCCTTTAGAATGGACTGGTTGGATCTCCTTGCAGTCCAAGGGACTCTCAGGAGTCTTCTCCAGCACCACAGTTCAAAAGCATCAATTCTTCGGTGCTCAGCTTTCTTCACAGTCCAACTCTCACATCCATACATGACCACTGGAAAAACTATAGCCTTGACTAGACGGACCTTTGTTGGCAAAGTAATGTCTCTGCTTTTGAATATGCTATCTAGGTTGGTCATAATGGGTTTTAACCCTTCC